>NC_143265.1:69206000-69512500 GCF_984573655.1 Nuphar pumila
GATTTTGCACAAAAATCTATCACCCATGTATATAATTATGGCGAACCCTTTAAGTTTTTGCTTCAGACTCTCTAGGTTGTTTTATGGAAAATCATGAAAATCTTAAGATTTGAGGAAGAAATCAAGCTAGATCGATGGAGGAAATGTTAAAAGAAGGTTTGGGTGTAAAAATGGTTCAAAAGTTATTCCTTTTACGCTAAAAAGTGGGGGAAAATAATTGGATCATGAAATGGAAAGCAGTTGGTTTGTACCATATAGGGCGCATTACATGGCATAATGTGACACTCCCCTTGTATCATACAATGCACACTGATAACATGCATTAAATTTGTATTGCTATAATGCACAGTGTGCCATACCTTAGGCCAGTGTGATAGTATGATCAATTATATTATATTGTACAATACATCTTTTTTTAGGAATATTCATGAAATTATATGATTGCTATGAGGAATTATGACATAATGGTATGGGGAAGTGTTGGTAGACTGACATGAATATCATTGATTTAACGGGAACTAAAATGTTGAACTACTTGAGTCGTTGTTCTTTCCTTTCATTCTCCACATTTACTATCTTTGTGTTTATGTTGCTGTTTAATGTAATTTTTTCATACCACCATGGGCATATTTGCTGGGAAATTGACCATGGTGATAGTATTACTCAAACGTGTTTTATTGATTATTCTTATGTGCTATTTGCTTTATACATGCCCTGTCCATAAAGTGTGAATATCTGATGTTTCATTTTTGTCATGTTTAGCCATGTCTTTTATCATAGTCCTTTTCATGCTGGGACCAAAATGGTCCAGTGTTTTAGACATTTTTGCTTGAAGAGAGTGTATGGTTGTTTGTCCATTTAAGCCCATGCTACCTGGACAATGTAGGGGTATCAGCAACAGACAAATATGTATACACATAGACACACACATGAGGTGGCATGCAATGCTGGCATACATCTCTGTTGCTCTCTTTGCATTTGTGCTTATTAACTTGGTCAATTTTCCCTCTGATGTACAATAAAATAAAGGAAACTAAAAATATATAAGGGAAGCAACATTGCCAAAATTGTACAGAATGAAATAAAACTGCACTTCTCATATTGTGTAGTAGACATTGAGTAATAGCTAACCGTATGAGTAATAACAGGAAGAGAGCAGCCATAGTAGGAAATTCAAAACTTCCATGCTTTGTCTCAAGCTAATGTGAATATGTGGACTACATCTAGCTGTGGTTGATATGTATAACACTTTATGTCAGTCTTCTTTTTGCCTATTCGCTTGGAAATTATCTACTTCCACCACCATGTTCATGAGATACTGGTTCTTGCCTATATCTTTCTGAATTTAATGGAACATCTGAGAGATATACATTATACGATGTAATGTAGTGTCTCTAATTTTTTGTGAAGGTCATGCTGTAAACTCATGAGATTTTAAGTTGGTTTGTATGTCTTGTAGTTTATTGGAAACTTCCAGGAATCATGTGGCATTCGAACTGGCTGGGGTGCTGGTAGGTGCAGAATGGTTTTCTCTTCTCCTGTGTTATATCTATTTTTATGGTAGCATATCTAAGTTTTCTAATGATTTTGCAGTGATACTAGCAGAGTTTGTTGCACTTATTGCTGCTGGTACTGTTCATCGTGTTTGTATAACAACATGGTAATTCTGAGACATTCGTACTCCTTTTCCATTTTTAATCTTATGGTGCTTCTGTCTTTGTGTCGGACCATTCTCTGATGTATGAAATTTATAGTTATATTCTCACATATATTCATAAATGAATTCTTATAAAAGAAATTAATGATTGGCCTCTAGATGATGCTTGATGTCATTATGATTCTAGAGCAGCGCTATTAATCTTGCACTTGTTTGTTCACTAGGTCAATGCATAGTTGGCAAACTCATGACTCAGATTCGAATCGCCTAACTCATGACTCGGATTTAGATCTTCTAACCCTTGACTCGCGAGTCAGCGGGTTGACTCGGTAACTCAGACGAATTAGAACATGAATTTTTTAGTGTTAAGACATGGAAAAGTTCAAATTCCAAACTGTATAATCACTAAATTTAGCACATGACATTAATGACTAAGTTATATAATATTCAACTATACATAATCGTTGATATTATGATTTAAAAATAGATTATTCTTTATAAAAGTTATCCTTTTATAAGCATTATGCATTAAAACCACGAAATGCATGACAAAAGAGACATAAGTGGCATGCGGATCGGTGGTCCTGAATCGGTGACCCAGTTGGGGTCCGATCCGGATCGACTCGGGCGATTCCTGAGTCAACTCACCGTGTTTGCCAACTATGGGTCAATGAAGGATTTTGAAGCTGACCCTTTTTGTGTTTTGTTTTTTGACTTCTTGGATATAACATTGTCTTTTTCCTTGTTGGATATCTATTCCTTCACATATTATCACACTTAATGGAAGCTGTTTGCTTTTTTAGGATAGTTGTATTAGTGGCACAGTTTGTTGCAGTCATTGCCTATGGAATTTTTACTGTTTTTGATAGATGTGGAAACTGTTGAAACAAACTTTATTTTTTCCGTCCTATTTACTCTCAACCAATGCCCATACTTAGTACCTCATATTTCTTCAGAATTTAGGATTGTGTGATCTCAATAGAGCAGCCTGATTGTCATGGTCAACGCTAGAGGTTATCTTTCTAATCATGCAAATGATCATTTTAATAGTCTCAATTGATTCATTAGATTAATAATGGAAGACTGTAATGTACTCGTCTTGTTGAGGAGTTTTGTACATGTCTTCTTTGGCTTTTGTGTTTTCTTCTCTGGAATAATATTCACTGTTGCTTCCCTTGGTGAAATCAGTGTATACGTTACTGCTGTTAACTGTTGGTGACTGGTACTGTGGGTACTGATGTTGAATATGTTAATATATATATATATACATTAACAGAATAGTACCATCATAGTGTTCTGTATCACGACATAAATATTGTTGAATGAGTTTCAAATGAATAACTTTAAGCACTTGCTGTCTGGGTTGCTTTTGCAAATTTTAGTTTATGGGGTTGATATATTATGATCACTTTCCTTTTTCCAAGCTTCTAAAAGTTTATTATGATCCCATGTAACATTGCAGTAAATGTCTTCTGATATTGATGTTTGCTTTGGCTGTCTAAGCATTTCTTGTTGTTCTTGACTGGTTGCAAGAGCATTCGTGATTAGATAATTATTTTCGCCTTTTTGTCCTGGTGGTGGTTAGTGCATATCTCACACCTATATGTCTAAAGGTTTATGTACCCCATAAAATTTGGTGTAATAAATGATAATCTGCTCTATTTGGGAGGAGGCAGTTTATGAGCATTTGATAAGGGCTTGTGGTCAAAATCACTTGGCTTATTTTTAGGGGAAGGGTATCAAAGTAGGGGTTTTGGATATGAAGGAATTTTGCCTGTCTTTGTACAATGACAATGAGACTCCACAAAACTCTCTAGAGAGGATATGGTTACAAAATTCACATTTTGTATTCCCTTCTATTCTACAATGACCAAAACCCTCCTATGCCCTTCGAATGCATCTTTCAGAAGGAGCCTTATAGTAACTCTTTGATGGTCTTTTATTCAGAAATGTCTTCCAAGCAATTTTCTTTTCCAATGTGACTTGACATTACCGATATGGTAACCTTTTGATACAGAAAAGCAATATCAACACTGTATGTTTTTGCAACTTATATGTAATATATGATTGGTATGGCTTCTACTAGATCAATAAGGCTTGATTTCTCTGGAAAACTGTCACACCATTTGGGGGTGTGTCATGGGTGACACGAGTCGGACACACTATGACGTGCCAGCACAACCCTGAGTCCCTGACACATACAAACATTATTTTAATATTCTTAGTATTATTTTAATACTTTTTATTAATAATTCAATAAAAAAGCATTTTATATATTAAAATGTTGAAATATCTTTTATTGATTAAAAATTCATGAAATTTGTGTCGCCCTGTCCTATTTTTTTTTTTAAAAATTGGACGTGCATGTCAAACTCGAGTTGTGTATAACACTATAACTCACAAACGTATGGGTTTATCTAATGTTAACCTTTTATGCTAATGTAAACAGCATTCAATTGATTGAAATGGCCACAAGACCTTTAAAACCAATGGAATTTTTTAAAATACAGGTTACTTTTTGGAGAAAAAAAAAGTCTGATTTTAGATTCACATTACAGAAGTACTCTGTCCCTTTTTGAAAAGTGTGATTTTTCAATTCCACAAAACAAGAGTCACTTTATGCTGTGTATCTTCAAAATGCAATATCTTAATGATATTTTCTTTATTTCAGTCAGTTGGATATTGCTAATATGTATATATATGGGTTTATCTAACATCAAACTAGTTGTGTTTAACATTAGAATCATTCTATTGATTGAAATGTCCAAAGTTCAAACACCCCTAAAGTGATGGCAGTTTTGAAAATGCATGGTAACTTTTTTGGGTAACATGAGTCTTTTCGATTTGGAGGGAAAACAAAACTCAAACACTTTTTTTTAAATAAAAGGTCTACTTTACAAATTCGATTTTGAAAAGTAAAAGTTACTTTTTTTACCCCAAAAAGTGCTAATGTATTCACAAAAAATACCATTACTTTTAAGGGTATTTTGATCATTTCAATTAGTTGAATGCGACATGTTAAATACAACTAGTTATATACATAGTTTGTGCCTTTTGGACCGTCTGGTAGATCAGATGGCCTGCAACTGTCCACCCTCTCTCTCTCTCTAGAGAGAGAGAGGGAGAGAGTGGTTGGCAGCATCTCGATCATGTGCAAGTGCCAATGAGACCATGTTTGATTCTGCCCATTTGAGCAATTAGGCTAGAAGTTTCATCGGAGCCATATATTTGGCATGTGTGCATTGTAATCATTCATGCCTTGTGAAAATAGTGAGTAGGTTGTGTCTTAGGGGTATAATTGGTATTTTATATTTGTTATTCTCTTGTTTTGTACATAGTTATTTTTTTATTCTTTCTTGTTCTTATCTTTCTTGGGGTATTTCAGTCTTTGTAATGTTTCCTTTTAATGTAAGCCTATTAAAGAGGGTAGGCTCTCTTGTATATCTTTGAATTATCAATAAGACAATTGAGAGCTTTGGCTCTCCACTCTAGTGTGTGTGCTTGTGTTTTTTTCATATTACAGCCAATCGAAGATGCCTCGTGCCTTATAATGCTTCTATCGGCTTACGACATAAATATGGCACTTATCATTTAGGCATTCACCATTGTGGAAAATCCTATGAGGTTCTCTTTGGCCATCCAATGAGTTGCTACTTGCTACTGTTTCCTAATCCTATTTCCTTTTTGATATAGCGATGAAAGTTGGATGTTGATCTGGTAGCAATATCTTGGTAGGTCTGAAACACCACAAAGAAGAGATTTAGGTTTTGGTTCCTTCATTTTTTTGGGAAAGATTGAATCAAGTGAAGTGTCTAAAAGGTTTCGAATCTTTCTTTTTATTGCACGTTGCAACCAGAACCAGTTTTGAGGTGTTTTCGCTTGAGCCGTACAAGACAAAAATCTCATATACGGTTCTCATAGGGGTGTCCCTTTGGTTCACCTATCTCAATAAAGTATATGATTGGTTTGAGGAGCGTCTCGAGATTCAAGCGATTTCCGATGATATAACTATTAAATATGTTCTTCATGTCAATATATTAGGAACAATGTCCTGCTATCAGAATTCTGTAAGCTAAGGAAAATTTATCAATAAACTAAAAAAATAGAAAAAATCTTGGCATTCATAAAATTTAAGAATTGCAAAACATATATAAAATGGTAAATAAAATAAAAATGAGAAAATTTTAATGAAGTTAGTATCACAATAAATTTTTAATGTTTTGGAAAAAGTGATACTTTGAAAATATCACAAATTTATGGGTTTTTTACTGCTTTATGAACTTATTGCTTTGAAATTGTGGTACTTAAACATCGCCAGCATTTGTGATATAGATTAGGAGCATCATGAATGTTTTCTCTCTTTTTTTTTCTCAGATAAGCACACTAGGAATGTTATATTTGAGAAGAGTGCATCAAAATTATCTCGTGTACAGGAATCAGTAGTTTTCAAGAATATTATGTTATGTTGCATGGACCTAGTTTGTTCTTGGGAACAAGGAAGGTAGTTCTTTGTCATGAAGTGCCATTGTGTGTTTGATTTAATACATCCAGTCCGATCATAGTCTACTTCAAGAATACCAAATTGAAGGGCATTTCCATAAATGTGCAAGTGATGACCAGCACCATCTCTCTCTCTCTCTCTCTCTCTCTCTCTCTCTCTGATCTAAGAGGGCCCGATGGGAAATAGTGTGAAATAAAGCCTTTTGCCATCTCTATTATTATCTCAAATATTTCGACTTGATTGCTGGTGCATCTTTTCTTTTCAGTTTTTCCTTTTCCAACGTTTAATTTTTCATCTTAGCAAATATTTTTTATACAGTTTTGAGTATAACCTGCCCTATATCTATTGATATTGATACTCTGTTACATAATGTGGCACTATGGCACGGTAAAACTCACTATAGGCACAATTACATTTTTTGTAGTTTTTGCAAAAGTTTACTCCAAAAACTTGCACTTTATCTTCATGTCTGATGCAATGTTGAATTCACATCTGTAAGCAACTACACCATAGTGACTTTCACATTGATAGAGGTCTACTTCGTATACTGTTCTTCAGATGTGAGAGACCATTGACTTTTTAACAGAGTTTTAACCAATTTATTTGCTATGTTATAAGTAGGTCTAGTTTTGCTTTCTGCCAATCTTTTTTAAAAAGAATCAGTTGATGGATTGAAAATGATGGCTTATGATCTCTTCCTGATTTTGTTTGGACAGTTACAGGTTTCTAATAATGGTATATGTTCTATGTTACCAGTTCTGATTCTGTGAAAGTTTCAATGCAGCTTCCTGTTTTCACTGGCATTTCTTTATGAGATTAATAAGCTTTCTGGCATGGTTCATGGCAAAGCTGAGTTGAAAGCAAAGCGATATTGAATTGATACAACGATTGAAAAGCGAGTTCATGTGCTGCCCTTGTTGAAAAATGTCAGGTGGTATTGAAGTTTCAAGGAGTGTAAGAAATGCTTGTATTCTTCTTGAAGAGAAACTCTACTATAATTTTGAACGTGAAGCATCTTCTTCCCTAATGCAGTTTGCATGTTTTGCTACATTCTGCTACCGAGTCCATTTCTTTTGTTACTTCTGATGTGAGACTGAGAAAGTAACATGAGGAATAGTTAGGGTTGTTAAAGTCTTTCCTATAATATTTAGGCTATGATTTTGTCTAGATTCCTGTGTGTGGATGCGACGAGAGAGAGAGAAAGAGAGAAGATAGGACCAAAATAGAATGGTTAATTCTTATAAAAAATGATGGCGGTTAAGAAATGTTATCTTGTTGCTTTATTTACTGATAATAATATTTTCCATTTCTTTCTCAAAAAAATGTGAGAAAAGCAATACAAAAATGTGATGATCTACATGGTTTCCCTTTTTTGTTTGAAAATTATGAATATCTTCAAAACTAGGAATCAAGAACACCTTTTGGCCTCTGTTTGGGAGCCTTGCGTTGGGGGAGAAAAACCATTTCTAGTGTTACCAAAATGTGGTCTTATGATGGAGTTGGTGAAAAATCCTCTTGTGAATGTGTTGAAATACAGTGTTGGGGCTGCCAACTCCATTCTCCGTGCAGCGATTTGGCAACACCACTGCCCCCAAACAGTCGAGAGCATAAGAGCACTGAGGGAAACTGCAAGACGCCTCCAATTCAAGGCCCCCAAACAGAGACTTGCGCACACCTCTTTCTGTAAAACCCAATTGAAAAAGGTGTCTTATGTCTGGGCTGGGAGTATGACTGGTATATGAGCTGAACAAACCGAGCTAGGGTGTTCAAGCTTGGCTCATTTATGGTGTTGAGCCGAGTGCGCTTGAGCTCATGAAACGCCCGAGCTAAATGAGCTAAGTACAAGTAAGCTCATTTACAAAAACATATTTTTTAAAAGTTGAAAACAATATAATTTGGTCCCTAAACCTACTAAGCCAAGCTCAAACTAGCTCATTTACAAAATAAATAATTGTTTCAAACACTTAAGCTATAGGATTTGTTAACTCTAAACTTATTGCTTGCAGGCCAAACATTTCAATCATCTTCAGATTTTTCAAAAATGCTTCACGCTTTTAAAAACCTTGATTGCAATACCTACTATTTTGGCTATTTTTATGAAATTTATCGGTTCTGAAGCAAATTGTCTGTACTCTTACCATGGTTTTACTATCTCAAATGCTAAATATTTAATGACTGCCAACTCCATCAATTTGTGTTCTTGGCAAAACAGAGGCTCCCAAACATCGGTGAGCAACATGGAATCCATAATTCACTTTTAAAAACAGAGATTAAAATGTAACATGGTATGCCAACATAAAGAAACTAGTATATAAACACACGTGGAGAAGGCCTCATTTGAACCGAAAGATACCCATGAATGCCAAATAAACTAGGTTGTTTAGTACAAAATGGTGGAAAGAAAGTTTGATGAAATATGAAGTTCAGTTGATAAAATTCAAGCAATCTTTTTCACATAGTTGGAGTTTATGTAATTGTGCCTACCAAGTGTTTGTTGAATTTCTTAAAAAAAATCACATAGAAAGAGAACTGCTTTGGCTACTCTTGTTTTTTCCTCCAACACTTTCTACATTTTCATGGTGATAACATAATACTATAAAACTCAATTAAGGCTGGGAAACGAGATGAGCCACTCGTAAAGAGTTCGCTTGAACTAGTGAAGTAGGCTCGACAAGCTTGAGCATGAACAACCTGTTGGGTGTAAGAAGAGGAGGTGAGAGAGAATTCAAATAAAAAAAAACGTGGGCTGTTTTCCTTTTTGGAATAAAGTTTGGACTTGATGATGTGAAATAGTCCCATATTGAAGAGGTTTGAGTTTGTTGTGGGCTTTATAACCTACATGTAAACTCTTACACTTGTTCCTAAGAACAAGAGGATGGGATGACTACCACACATGCGCCCGCCCGCTGTGTCGAGCCGGGTTTGAGTTCGGGTAATTGGCCCTTTAGAGCCATATCCAATCAAGACCAAAGTACCTTTTTGCCTAAAGTTTCTGTGATTATTTGGATTCATTAATGGGTTATGAGAAATGATAACGGGTCACGACTTCTTGTAGTCTGTGTCCGTTAATGGGTCTCGACTCCTCAGATTTCGTAACAGATCCCTTCCACATTTTTATAACCGTTCATAGGTTATAAAAACGTGGTTAGGAATGGGGTTACGCATATGCTAGACGCATAGAATTCTAAGAAAAAAGACTGCATTTTCTCTCTCCCGAGTAATCCCAGAAAGGGGTTTTCTGCACAGCGGTTCAGAGAGGTTGTCTTCGAAGAACGATCCGTCGGAGTGCATCGACCCTGATCGTCGATGCTATTGTATCCTGGGGGAAGAACGCTGGACTCTGTTTGCACTGTATGTGGGGGCGAATCTTCTCTAAGGGAAGTACTTTCGTACGCCTTAGCCTTTTACACAATAATAACATGTTTTTGTTGTTTTTATTGTGTTCTTTGCATCTGTTTGTTTATGTTCTGTTGTCTGAATTTTGGTATTATGCGAAAATCGATATGCTTGCTCCTTGTTCCTGTTTTGATCAACTGTTAATCATGATTTTCATGTTGCTGTATATCCTAATTTATGTCATGATGTTGTTTGTGAAACTATGTGATCTGAAATACGATCCAACAGTCTTAGAGAATATTCTAAGCATGTCGACTTTTTCTGCTTTTGTACCAAAAGTAGACATGTCCGGCATGCCTGCGAAATTTGCCAGTCAGAATTTCAAGCATTGGCAGCAATGCATGAAAATCTGGTTCACTACGATAGGGCTGTTATCTGTTCTGGAACTTGTCTGCCCTTCGGTTTCTGAAACTGACCCTGATCCTGCTGCGGTTAGTGCTGCGGTAGAGTGAAAAGAGAAGGACAATATATGTCGTGGTTGCATACTGTTGATTTTGTCCAACATGTTGTTCGATGTATATTGTTTCTCGTCTACCACGACCAAAGCCCTATATGATCAACTTGACAAAAAGTACAATACCAAAAACCAAGGTCTTGAAAAGTACTCAGTTGTCAAGTTTCTGAAATATCAGATGGTTGAGGGCAAGTCGGTCACTGAGCATGCACACGAGTTTCTGTTGTTGCTCCACAGTTTGGCTGAGGCTGATATGAAACTTTCTGAGAAGTTTCAAGTTATGACCATCGTGAAGAAATTTTCTAAGTCTTGGGTAGACTTTGGTATGTCTCTCAAGCATTGTAGATAGAAGATCTCTCTGGATGATCTTATGGTAGCCATAACCATTGAAGAAGAACATAAGAGTCAGAAACAGGTTGTGATGCCTACTGAATAACCTAAAGTGAACATGATGACCGAATCTTTTAAAGACAAGGGACAAAAACTAAAATCTGCAATGAAAAATAAGTTTAAACCTAAGGCCGAAATCCAAAAAAAGGCAAAGAACAAATTGTGCTGGAACTGTGGACAGGTTGGGCACTGGGATAAGGAATGTCCTTCCAAGAAGGCCAAAGCTCATGGGACCACAGATGGAACGCCTCAAGTCAATATTGTGGCTGAAGTCGTTTGGACCAGTATTAGGTATGTTTCTGTTAACCTGCAAATCTATCACGTTTATGAGCCAACTGAGTGGCTGGTTGACACTGGGGCTAATATGCACATTTATGCTGATAAGTCTGTCTTTGTCTCATAACAGGCTGCTGCAGGCAGATATGTGATTATGGACAATTTAACGACTGCAAAAGTGTTAGAGATTGGACGGGTGGATCTGAAGTTTTCTTCAAGACGAGTTCTATCTTTACACAAAGTGCACCATATGCCTGTAGTTAGAAGGAACATTCTAAGTGGTTCATGTCTAGTTAGAAAGGGTTATGAATTTAACTTTAAATATAATAAAGTTGTTATTTTATATTCTGAAACCTTTATTGGCAAGGGGTATTTAGATGATGGTTTTTTTAAACTTCGTGTTGAATATGTTTGCAGCGATAAATTAGAGAATGATGTTTCTTTTGATTCATTGTCTAATGTTGCATATAACATAAAATCATCTGATTTGTGGCATAATAGATTAGGTCATGTGAATTTCAATCCTGTGAAACACATGATGAACTTGAAGATGATTTTTGAGCATTTCATAGATAAAACTAAAAAATATGAAATTTGTGTGCAAACAAAAAAATGTAGAAAACCATTCTATATGATTGTTAGAGATTCTGAAATATTGAATCTGGTGCATACAGATATATGTGAGTTTAATGAAGTGTTAACCAGAAATCATAAAAAGTATTTTATCACTTTTATAGATGCTGGTACTAAATATTGTTATGTGTATCTGCTAAAATCAAAAGATGAAGCTTTTGATAAGTTTTTTATTTTTAAGAATGAAGCAGAAACACAAACTGGTAGAAAACTTAAAAGATTGAGGTCTGATAGAGGGGGAGAATATACCTCTAATAAACTCGATGAATATTATAAGTCTGTTAGCATAGTTCATGAGTTTACTGCTCCATATTCTCCTTAATCTAATGAGATTGCAGAAAGAAAGAATAGAACTCTAACTGACATGATAAATGCTCTACTTAAGAGTTCTGGATTACCTACCTATATGTGGGGGGATGCTCTGAATACGGCTTGCCATATTCTGAATAGAGTTCCTCAAAAGCATAAGGATAGTAGCCTTTTTGAACTCTAGAGAAATAGAAAATCTAACTTGAAATACCTTAAAGTGTGGGGGTGCCTTATAAAGATACTTGTCCCAGAGCACAACAGGAAGAAGCTGGGTCCTAAAATCGTAGATGCTATCTTTTGGGTTATGTAGAGAACAACTATGCCTATAAGTTCTTAGTAATTAAGTCTGAGATATCTGGCATAGATGTAAACTCTATTGTTGAGCTTCGAGAAGTTACATTCTTTGAGGATGTATTTTTCATGAAAGTTGGTGTACCTCAGAATCTTACTTCTTTAGATATACCTTCAACTTTTGGTTCCATTCTCGAACATGTGAAAAGGATGACAGATGTGGGGGTTGAGCCATCTTGTTCCCATCCTAGACCAATTGAGTCTGAGGAAGTGGTTGAACCAAGAAGAAGCAAGAGACCATGTATTACCAAGGATTTGGGAAGTGACTTTATCACTTATTGAGGATGATCCTCCCACTTTCCGAGATGCAATGGCTTCACTTGAAGCAAGGCATTAGAAAGATGCCATAAAGAGTAAAATGGATTTCATTGTCTCTAATGGCACTTGAGAATTGGTTGACCTCCCTCGTGATAGTTCCACTATTGAGTGCAAATGGATCTTTAAGAAGAAGTTGAAACTGGATGGATCCATTGACAAGTACAAGGCAAGACTGGTTGCCAAGGGGTTCAAACAAAAGGAGGGAATAGATTATTTTGATACCTATTCCTCAGTTATCCGGATGACCACTATTAGGGTGCTTATTGCATTGACTTCCATTTATGATCTCTCGGTCCATCAAATGGACGTGAAGACTGCCTTTTTGCATGACGATCTTGAAGAAGAGATCTATATGGATCAACCTGAAGGTTATGTGACTTCTGATAATGAAAACAAAGTTTGTGGACTTGTTAAGTCATTATATGGACTAAAACAAGCCCTTAAACAATGGCATGAGAAGTTTGATAATATTATTTTATCATTTGGCTTTTTTGTCAATGAATTTGATAAGTGTGTTTATTGTAAAGTTAAAAGTGATGGTTGTATTATTTTATACCTGTATATAGATGATATTCTATTGTTTGGTTCAAATATGAGAATTGTGAATGAGACAAAGTCGTTTCTTAGTAGTAAATTTGATATGAAGGATATGAGTGTTGCAAATGTGATCTTAGGCTTAAAGTTGACTCATTCAGCTGAGGGGATAGTCATTTCTCAATCTCACTTTGTTGAGAAAGTACTTGAGAAATTTGGCTATAACCAAGGGAGATCTGTAGCAACTCCATATGACCCTTCTATTCCTCTTCATAAGAATACGACTAGTGTCCCTGTGTCTCAATTAAGGTATTCCCAGATTATTGAAAGTTTGATGTATCTTGCAAATTGCATGAGAACAGATATTTTGTTCTCCGTGATAAAATTAAGTAGATATACAAGTTGTCCAAATCGTACTCATTGAAAGGCATTGGATAGGGTACTTAGGTACCTGAAAGAAACTATTTCCTTGAGTTTACATTACAAGAGATTCCCCTACCGTTCTTGAGGAATATAGTGATGCGAGATGGATAGCCATGAACTCTGGGAGTTATGGCGTAACAGGATATGTCTTTAACTTGGGTGACGGCGCAATCGCCTGGAGATCAGTAAAGCAGACCATCTTGTCTCGATCTACTTTTGAGGCTAAACTCTATGCTTTAGATGTCACAGAAATGGAAGCTGAATGGTTAAAGGGACTTCTTGAAGAAGTTCCTTTAATGAGCAAACCAATTCCTGTTGTACCTGTGCATTGTGACAATATGACCATAATTGCAAAGATTAAAAGGATAAAATATAATCAAAAGCAGAGAAGACACATCCAAGTCAGAATAAAATCTGTAAGGGAATTGGTATCTCAGTTAGTGGTTGCTGTGGACTATGTTAGATCCAAAAAGAACACAATTGATCCGTTAACAAAAGAACTAGATAAGTTATTAGTCCTAAAATCCAGAGAGGGGATGTGACTGAAACCCATCAGTAGTTCATCTACAGTAGCAACCCAACCTATCTGAGTGGAGATCCAACAAAGTAGGTTCAATGTGGTAATAACAAGTTATAGGGTGAACTGGATAGCACTTTATTTATGGGATACTATGTATCTGTGTCTGTTCCCTTGTTTACTCTGGAAAGGTGTTGTAGCTGCAAGTTAAGGAAGAGTTAAAACTCTGAATGGGTTCAAAGCCTTATAGGCGAGATGTTAGCAATGCATCTCTGAAGAAGCCCACCTATGTGAGGGTGACTGTGTAGCCGCAGTTTAAAGAATTGGGTTATTC
This sequence comes from Nuphar pumila, assembly GCF_984573655.1. Taxonomy (NCBI): domain Eukaryota; kingdom Viridiplantae; phylum Streptophyta; class Magnoliopsida; order Nymphaeales; family Nymphaeaceae; genus Nuphar; species Nuphar pumila. Next base: position 69,220,094 of record NC_143265.1, read on the forward strand.
CTGAAGTCACTCATGAAACAGGATTCGGGTGCATGGCCTTTAATGCGTCACCCCTAAAGATTACAACCAAAACTTTTATCATGTTGTTGCTAATGGACACTCATACACCAAAGGTTCAAGTTCAAGACTTCAGTTCACTTCATTCCTGTGGGGGTAAAGTTAGTCAACTAAGGTAGTGGTTCAAATCGAAAGGTACCATTACTGAAAGCATGATATGTTCTGCTGCAGATTATCCCATCTTGCATCTTGGTTTCTTCTCGTTTTCATTCTTTGAATTTGTGGAGGAATTTTGAGTGTAAGAAGAGGAGGTGAGAAAGAATTCAAATAAAGAAAAATGTGAGTTGTTTTCCTTTTTGGAAAATAGTTTGGACTTGATGATGTGGAATAGTCCCATATTGAAGAGGTTTGAGTTTGTTGTGGGCTTTATAACCTACATGTAAACTCTTACACTTGTTCCTAAGAATAAGAGGATGGGATGACAACCACACACATGCGCGCGTGCGCGCGCCTGCCCGCCGTGCCATGCTGAGCCGAGCCGGGCTGGGCCGGGCTCGAGCTCGAGCTTGGATAATTGGCCCTTTAGGGCCATATCCAATCAAGACCAAAGTACCTTTTTGCCAAAAGTTTATGTGATTATTTGGATTCATTAATGGGTTATGAGAAATGAAAACGGGTCACGACTCCTCGTAGTCTGTGTCCATTAATGGGTCTTGATCCCTCGGATTCTGTAATAGATCCCTTCCATATTTTTTTAACCGTTCGTGGGTTATAAAAATGTGGTTAGGACTGGGGTTACGCATATGCTAGACGCACAAAATTCTGAGAAAAAGACTGCATTTTCTCTTTCCCTAGTAATCCCAGAAAGGGGTTTTCTGCACAACGGTTCAGAGAGGTTGTCTTCGAAGGACGATCCGTCGGAGTGCATCGACCCTGATCATCGAGGCTATTGTATCCTGGTGTAAGGACACCGAACCTTGTTTGCACTGTATGTGGGGGAAAATCTTCTCTAAGGGAAGTACTTTCGTACGCCTTAGCCTTTTACACAATAATAACATGTTTCCGTTATTTTTATTGTGTTCTTTGCATCTGTTTGTTCATGTGATGTCTGAATTTTGGTATTATGCGGAAATCGATATGCTTGCTCCCTGTTCTTGTTTTGATTGACTGTTAATCATGATTTTCATGTTGTTGTATATCCTGATTTATGTCATGATGTTGATTGTGAAACTATGCGATCTGAAATACGATGCAACACAACCAATGTTAGTTTGGGCTTGTTTATTAATAATAAATATATTTTATATTATAGAATGCAAATGGTTGAAGTGTTTGACCTACGAGCAATAAGTTTTGAGCTCAAATTCTATTACTTACAAGTATGGAATAATTATTTATTATGTAAATGAGCTAGTTTGGGCTTGGCTTAATAGGGTTACATTTCAAATTCTATTGTTTTTAACTTTATATATATATATATATATATATATATATATATATCTTCTTTAAATGATTTTGCTAGCAATGTGACAAATATTGTGAGAAATATGAATTTCTCGTGAAAAAATTGCAAGAAATTTAGGAAACGATAAAAACTTCATTATTTTTTGTGAGAAATTGAATTTCTCATGAAATTATCTTTTGTAACTATGTATTGCGAAAATATCACTGAATTTTTAATTTCAATCAAAATTAACTTTTGCGTTTCTTTTTTTTTCAGGATTTTTAACAAGACACCCTACCCCTACCCCCTGCCTAGGGGTGTCAATGTGTCGGGTTTGCTTTGGACTCAAGTAGAACCAGACCCCGACCTGATTTGAGATGTTGGTACTGGGTTCATACCCGAGTTCAATCAGACCCACCAAAAGAGAAACCATACTCGGATCCTATAAGGATTACATGAACCGACCCCAAACCATACCCAATAAAATAACATTTTTTATCCTTTTTACATTGAAAAATAGCAGATCTTTGTCGAAACTCAGGTATGTTCCGAGTCTGGTATGAAATTTTGCAAACCATGCCCAACTTCATATGTTAACCGGATCCTTCAGGTTCGACCCGAATTCTAATCAAACCTTTTTATTTATCACCAAACCTTGACCCTATGGGGTTTGGTACGGGTCAAATCCAAATAAAACCCGACCCATTGACACCCCTGCCCCACTTTACCTTTCATCCTTTTTCTTTCTCCTTTTTGTGCCTCTTAACGATGGAACCTTATAGGTTGGCGGTGAGGTTTTCTGGTGTTGAATGGCTGCATGATGTGTCAAGGGGTGTTAGCGGTGTGGTAACTGATCGGTAAATCCCAATTCTCTCTATCTCTATCTCTCTATGTTATTACTGCCATTGATTCTGTGAAGAACCACCAGAAACAAAGCATTATCTCATTTTAAGGTGTTGGTTAGAGAGTGATGAGGCCTTCACCCTTTATGAATCTTCAGTTCATGATCGATTTTAGTTTTGCCTAGAAGGATATGATAGGAACGTAAAATTGGTGATTTTCTTGCTATTGTTAGAGGTTGTTTTCTTTTCCAAAAACATGGAAAAAACAAAAAATATAAAACAAAAACAAAAACAAAAACAAAAACAAAAACAAAAACAAAAACAAAAACAAAAACAAAAACAAAAAAAATTAAATTTTCAAAAATAGAATCTTAAAAAAACATAAAACAGAAAAACAACAAAAAATATAAAACAAAAGACAAAAAAAATTAGATTTTCAAAAATAAAATCTCCAAAAAACATAAATTAGAGAAACAATACATCATGAAGAGTCACATCTTGTCTAATTTAGCAAGAGTTGTATCTGCTGTAAGAAGTCCTATGTAATTAGGAAACCGTGCAAGAATGAGAAACCTCCTTTATGTGATATTGAGAAACCTTTCTTATAAATATACATCTCCCTCTTTTGGAAAATGGTTGAGAGAGAGAGAGAGAGTTACAGTGGACGTAGGCCTAGCCCAACTGAACCACATAAAATTGTGTGCCTTTCTTATGTGAGGATGTTTGATTGGGTCTTGAGAAAGTCGTCCTTAGCTGTCATATTTAGTCATAATGTTGGATCGATTGAAGTTGTTGATTAGGTTCAGGCAATGTGAAATTGTGAAGGTCGGTTGCCAGTTGGTGTGAACTGTGGGGTAAGCCATTGGTTCTCATTTTGTTATTTGCATTCAATAAAGTTGGGTTCGGTTAAGAAGTCTATTTGAGAGTTTTTAAGTGCTATTGAAGCACAATTTGTGAGTTCAAAGAAGGCCAGAGTCAGTACCTTGATGTCTAAACTCATATCTATGAAATATATTGGAGAGGAAAACATTTGCCAACATATTTTGGAAATAAGGAACATAACATCTCAGCTAAATGACATGAAACTCACCATCTTTGATTCTTTCATAGTGCATTTAGTTCTAGCGTCCTTACCCTTAGAGTACAAACCTTTCAAAAATATCTTACAATACACATAATGATGAATGGACGTTCAATGAACTTATGTTCAAGTGTGTTGAAGAAGAAGATAGGTTGAAAGGGGGGAAGGTGCAGAGTGCACATATGACTTCTCATGCATCAAAGGTAGGACCAAGGAAGAATGCATTTAAGAGAAATGTTAGGAAGAAGCCAACAAGGAATAAGACATTTCAAGACAAACAATATGCCTCTGATCCTATAAAGTGCTTCTTTTGCAAGAAGAAGGGACATAGAAAGATAGATTGCATAAAGTACAAAAAGTGGTTGAAAAAGAGAGGTAATTTGTCATTTGTTTCTCATGAATGTAATTTATTACAAATTTCTAAAAATAACTGGTAGATTGATTCTGGTGCTACTGTTCATATTTCCAATTGTCTACAGTTGTTCCTGAGCAGAAGGGAACCAACAATGCATGAGAAGAACATCTATTCGGGAAACAAGATGCGTTCACATGTGAAGGGTGTTGGAACCTGCAGGATTACTCTAAATACATGCATAGTTTTAGATATTCATTATGCCTTTTATATTCTATCATATAGTAGAAACTTAATTTCAATTTCAAAATTGGATAAATTTGGATATTGTTTTGAAATATATTGGAGGGAGAAACATTCGCCAACTCATATATCTGAACTACGTCTGTTTTCAATTCGAAATTGGATAAAATTGGATCAATTCCTGAATTTGGCATCGAAGCTTGGGTTATATCTCTAAAAAGAAAATAAAGAGACTCGCAAATGAAGGGATCTTGAAATATCTAGATTTTACCGACAATGACTCATGTATTGATTGATAAAGGCTAAGCATACAAACACATATAAAGAGGGTGCCAAACGCAGTAGTTAGATATTAGAGGAGGTTCACACAGATGTATATGGACCTTTTACCCCTTGTTACACAGGCGAAAAATATTTGTCACTTTTATTGATGACTATTCTCGGTATATGTATCTCTGTTTGATTTTTGAAAAATTTGATGTTTTTCAGATGTTCAAGGAATTTAAAAAAGAAGTAGAGAAACAAACCGATAAAGTTATTAAAATAGTCAGGTCTGATAGAGGTGACGAATATTATGGTAGGTTTACTGAAATGGGGCAAAGGAAATGACCATTAGCGCGATTTCTCAAAGAGGAAGGCATTGTGCCTCAATATACTATGTCTGGTAGTGTCTATCAGAATGGTGTAACTGAAAGAAGAAATCGTACGCTTAAAAAAATAGTCAGAGCCATATTAAATTATTCAACACTTCCCATGAAGTTGTGGGGTGAAACCTTAAGGATTGTTGTGCATATTTCGAATAAGGTTCCTACAAAATCTGTGTCTAAAACTCCCTACGAGTTGTGGAAAGGTAGGAAACCATCTTTGTCTTATATGCACATATGGAGATGTCCTGCAGAGGCTAAGTTGTATAACCCCCACATTAAAGCCTTTGATCCAAAAACAACCAGTGGATATTTCATTGGTTATCCAGAAAGATCAAAATGGTACAAGTTTTATTGCCCATCTCATTCACTATAGATTGTTGAAACGGATAAGGCAAAATTCCTAGAAGTTGGTTCAATAGGATTAAGTGTACTTTAAAACCTTGGTTTTGAGGAAGTACATGATCCAATTTCGTCACCTGTTAAGGAAAACATCGAAAGATACCGTATTATTATTTTTAATGATGATGTGGTTGATCATTCGGTTCTTGATGCACAAATCCAAAGTGAACCTATTATGGACAATGCAGAACAACACGAACATGATGATCAGGTTCAATATGAGCCTAAAGAACGACTTGTTTGAAGATCCACAATAATTAAGAGATCTGCTATACATCCTGATTATCTGGCGTACCTTCAGGAGCCTGGTGATTTCATAGATATGGATGATGACCTGTTTACTTTTATGAAAGTTATAGAAAGCAAACAATCTATACACTGGATAGAAGCCATGAAAGAAGAGTTAGACTCTATGGCTAAAAATCAAGTGTGAGATCTTGTTGAGTTACCTAAGAGAGTAAAGCCCGTAGGGTGTAAATGGGTCTTTAAGACCAAGAAGGACTCCAAAGGTAACATAGAGAGACATAAAACAAGATTGGTTGCTAAATGATTCACCCAGATGGAGGGCATTGACTACAATGAGACGTTTTCTCATGTCTCAACTAAAGAGTCAATGGGGATAATTTTGGCCCTTGTAGCTCATTATGACTTTGAAGTTACATCAGATAGATGTGAAAATAACGTTTCTCAACGGGGATCTGAATGAAGAGGTATATATGAATCAACCTTTTGGTTTCTCTGAAAATGATCGTCTGGTTTGTAAGCTCAACAAATCAATATATGGACTTAAACAAGCCTCCTGACAATGGTATATTAAATTTTCCCAAGTCATTATGACTTTCAGGTTTATAGAAAATATTATTGATCAATGCATATACCTTAAGGATAGTGAGAGTAAGTTCATTATATTGATGTTGTATTTTACTTGCAACCAACGATATAAAGTTGCTTTTAGAGACAAAATAGTTTCTTGCATCACATTTTGATATGAAAGATATGGGTGAGGCTGCTTATGTTCTTGGCATTGAGATCCGTCGAGATAAAGCAAAAGGTTTTCTAGGCCTCTTCCAGATATCCTATATAGATAAGGTGTTAAAGCGATATGAGATCGAGAATTGTTTTCCTAGTTCAAAACCCATATCAAAAAGTGACAAGTTGATCCTAAAGGATTGTCCACAAGACGATATTGACAAAGCACAGATGAGTGCTTATCCATATGCATCAGTTGTTGGCAGCTTGCAGTACGCGCAGACATATTCTCGACCAGATATTTTTTTTACAATAGGGTTGCTTGGCAGATTTCAGTCTAACCCAGGTATACTCTATTGGAAGGCTGCCAAGAAAGTCTTGCGATATTTGCAAATGACAAACGACTATATATTGACGTATCATAAAGTTGATCACCTCAAGGTTATTGGCTACTTAGATGCGGACTTAAGAGGATGCCTTGATAGTAGAAAGTCTACTACTGGATACATCTTCTTACTTGCTGGGGTCACGATCTCTTGGAGGAGTGAAAACCAGACGACCACTGTTGCCCATACCATGAAGGCATAATTCATAACATTATACGAGAATACCTCGCAGGCTATATAGTTAAAAAAACTTCATATCAGAGTTAAAGGTGGTTGATTCTATTGGGAAGCCACTGAAGGTCTACTATGATAATGAAGTTGCAGTGTCCTTTTCGAACAACAACAAAAGTACTACGTCATGTAATAATATGAAATTAAAGTATTTTGTTGTTAAAGAAAGGACAAAGAATCATTTAGTGCATATTGTTAATATTGGTATCAAAGAGATGATCGCTGATCCTCTTACTAAAGGGCTAGCACTAGGATTATATTTCGAACATGTAATGAGAATGAGCTTGTTAAACTCTTTTTTGATATATGTGTATAAATAAAGTGGTCACTTTCAGTTCTTGATTCTTATTTTTTTTTTGTTAATCTCATAAGGATTAGAGATTTAACTAAGGACTTATAGAATAAAATAAAAAGGCCATTTTATTCATCAAGTTATTCCCATAAGGTTTTTTGGTTAAAAGGTTTATCGTCGGATTAAGTGGGAGAATGTTGGATTAATCACCACTAAAGTAGTGATGTTTATCAACAATGTGGATACATCCCCACATATGAGGTGATCCTTCCGATAAATCAGCACATGATCAGGGGAAACGGTTACACAAACCGTTTCCACCCTGTGCCCTATAAATCAGAGGGTATCATGAGCTACCCTCAATCAAGAAAAATTGAGTGTGTGCAATCTAAAAGAGGGAAGATCTCTACTCACCGGCTACCTAAGGGAGTCTGTGCTCGTGGTGGCTGCAACTCGACTGAGCAAAAAAATCTCCCTTTGCTTAATCGATCACCACCCTCTGCTCAGCATTTTTCCTCTGCTGCAACGACCTTTGATTTTCGGCAAGCGCAGTATCCATGGCTGCCTCAGGTACACAACACTCCCTCTGTGTTTTACTGTTTTACATAACAGTTTCTCTGGTTTTGCCCTGTCATAGGGGAGGCGATCCCGAACGACCCCAACATAACTATGATCTTGCATTCTTTAGTTTCATTTTTAAGTATATTAATTTGGTATTCGTCTGTTGCGACTTTGGTCTAGCTTGATTTGCTAGTAATTTTTTACTTTTGTGTACTCCAAGTGGCCGTTTGTTTAGTCTAATTTACATATGAAAATGGGGTTTTAGGTATGAAACTCTCCATGCAGGTGAAACAAACATGCTAACTCCATCTTCCTATAGGGCCCACAGTCATCATGGGTATCTTTTCACGTTTGACCATGCATTTACTATGTAAATCCATACACACTACCCTCTTTATGAATGGATTTACTAATGCATTTTTTTGGCACATGGGATTTCTTTCCCATGAAGTCTTTCCTTATTAGTGAGAATAAAACAAGCGACCCCTAAAAGAAAAGAGTCCAAATTTGTTGGGTAACTTGCTTTCAATTTTCTCGAAATTATTTAAAGGTTGAGAGAGAATAGGAAAAAAGAAACAAGAAGAGGAGCAAAGGAAAGCTGGAAAGCTGGCAAGGGACCATTATGTCTCTTGGGGTGTTGGAACGGCTAAAGTGCCATAACATGAAATTGAGAAACCTGGCTTTTAGATTTAATTTGCACAGGTTTTTGAGCTCTCTGAGGAAGGAAATAAAACCTTTAAAGAGTATGTGACAGGCTTCAGGTGAGACAGCTGGATGGTTAGGTCTCACTATCATATCCTAGGGATCTCAGGTTCGAACCTAAAGGGGTGTTTAATTGCACACAAAACTGTGTAGAACAGTCATGTCTGAACAATGCTGGCTGGGTACAGAGCAAGGGTTCGGCTCATTTTTTGTAATCTTTTACTTTTTGTCTTGGGTATTCTGAGCACCACTGCTCCAGGGAGAGGGGTGGAACACTGCAGGACACCTAAATGCTGGATGCACAGGACACTGTGTTTCAGACATCTCTCACATCGGGTGCGTGGGGGTGGACAGCAGCAACATGTTTACACTGTTGTCCGCGCAATCAAATGCCCCCTCAAGGGTCATCCTTCGGCTTGCTAATAACATGAAAGAACACAGCAATGTGTAAAACCATGGGGAGGTGTTTGGTGGTGGATACGATCACAATGACTTCATGTGGATCATCAAGCATAAACCACTTGATAGGATGTTAACCTTCATGAGTCGCTACTGTCCCTTGGAGACATGGTTAAGAGTTAATTAAGAAGATGCTCATACCTTGTGGAATTAGAATTTCTTGCATGACATAAGAAATTTGATTTTATATTAGCCATGTTTCCACACGTATCTATTAATTAAGCAGTCTTTAGGCAAGGTGGGCCTAGACAACTCCTAGAAGGAAGCCTTAAAATAAAGAGAAAAGGAAAACCCAAATGAAAGCATGGGTATGTCAACTAATTCCTCGTCACAGCCCCAAGGGGGTTGGCCTAGTGGGGTGGGGCTTTGGCTGCTAGAAGGGTAGTCAAGGTTTGATTCTCATGGGCGTTGTCCCTCTGCACAAGCCAACACGTAGCATAGGTCCTGGGAGAAAGGGGTCCTAGCCTTAAAGTTTTATGCTGCCAGCACGACGACATAGGTATGGCAGGCTGAGCCAGCGTGAGCAGGTTTTCGTGCTGGGTGCGGTTTCTTCGGGTTATAAATTCAAAAAAATTCCAGTCACAAAAGTCAGAAGCATCTGCAGCAATGGCTCTAGCCCAATGCTGTAGAGAGTGGACCGGGCTATTACAAAAACCAAACCCAGCCAATCAACGTGGGAAGCGTATTTCATTCCCAAGCTGCTTTTGAGAAAAGCAAAAGGGTTTTCATTGTCACTCAATCATGGATTTAGTCGTTGGAGCAATCACTTTCCAACCCTTCCAAAAGCAAATGTAAGGACGTAAACGGTTCAGATTCAGGTCTGATGCTGTATATACCAGATTTGACTAATCAGATATTGGTTAAACGGATTCGAATTCGGATGATGTAAAGTTCGTACCAAATTCGATTTTCACCAAATGCAGATATCCATCAGCAAAAAATTAGAGCAATATTGGCATCCAATTAGGATTGGATATGGTTTTGGCCTACCAAATCTGAGTAAACGAAGTGAAATTTGGTCGGATATCAGATAAAAATTTGATCCTTTTGACATCCTTAAGCCAACACTTGTTTTCTTTGTTTAAAGTAGTTAATATTGTTACCAATTTACGTCCGCAAAACTCACTTGCAGAATAAATAACTGTACGAAAAATTTGATGTGTTTCTCAAAATGCCCCACAATCTACCAAATCCGCCAAATGGAAAATTCTGTAGGTTCTCAATTTTTTTTAACGCTTTCACTCCTCACAGTTGCGATTTTTTTATTTTCGCAGGTCACGATGCTAAAAGTTGATGTACTTGCGAAACTCGTCAACAAAATCGCAACTGATATTAAGATATTCTAAAAATTATCACGAAAATCCTTTACCTTGCCAAATTTCCAAGTATCCCATAAAGTATTTGAAATTACTAAAAACTTGTGAAAATCCTATCTATATAAATGACACTTTGTTTCTCAAACCCTTATTTGTATGCAGACGTCCTATTTTTGCAATCCTAGGGTTCTTTTGGTCCCCAACTGGTGGTCTCAAATCCTTCTGATGATATTTTGACAACATTTAGACTTTGCGAAAATCCCTCATCAGTGGCGGTTCATCCGCTGTAGTTCACCACGAAAACCCCGAAAGCATGGGTGTCACTTCATCGACGTTGAGTTTTTTCTGTAAAAACATGGGTGACACTTCATCATCCACAATGATTTTTTTTTTGGTAAAAGCATCAGTGGTGAGAAGATTGGTGGTATTTCATTGACGATGAGTTTTTTTCTATAAAAGCATCGACATTGACAATACTTCATCAACAATGAGTTTTTTTAGTAAAAGCATTGGCATTGAGATCTTATGGTATGGGTGAGATAGGAAACCATAAGTACACGAGTTGTTTGTGAGTGCAAAAGTTATCAGCTGAAAATCTGTTTACATCATAGAGAACGTGAAGGATGATGACGTAGAATCGATGGGGAGCCTCTGATCTAATGAACTATGAAAGCCCCTAAGATGTGTTAGACGATGATGATATTTTCTCCCCATGCAATATATGAGCGACTTCATTTTTGTAAAAGAATGGAATGCATGCAATGTATGAACAACTTAATTTTGTGAAAGAATGAAATGAATGCAATGTATGAACGATTATTTTTTTGTGAAAGAATGGAATGAATGCAATATATGAGCAACTTTATTATATGAAAGAATGACACTTCATTTCTTAGCCCCTTTTTGCATCCAGATGCCCTATTTTCACAAACCCAGAATTTCAGCCCTCCTTCAATGATTTTTCGGTGAATCGCCTGTAAATGGTGGAGGCGAATAAGAAATTTTGCAAGAAAAAAAATTTGTTACACCTTTTCGCACAAAGTTGCAAAATTTCTCATAATTTTTGCATTTATAGTACAAAAATCATGAGACTACTTGTGAAGTTCATCAAGATTTTTACATTGTTGGATGCAAATTTTTTGAAAAGTTTACAGAATTTATGAAATATTTGCAGAATTCATAAAGTTTCTCATGCGGTGATGATTTTTTTTTCAGCATGCAAAATTACTAACGCATGAAATGTGATGCTTCTTTTGTGGCAAAATACAAATCACAACACTTGATCAGCGGTACTTCATCTTGTTGTTGATTTTTGACCCAAAAAACACAAAAAAGAGCAAAAATTCTATATTTTACTCATGAAAAAATGACGAACGAGTGCTGATATACAACCCCAAGAACATTCCTAAAACAGGAGATGAACAAGCATAATTGTGCATATCCTAGTGATTGTATGCTATTTTCTAGCCACTCGTGCTAAAAATTTACAGAAACAAAAAAAATAACATAAGAAGATCAAGATATTAACTTTTCAACACCACCAAGATCACATTGATCTGATGAACGATTGTAAAGAAACACCTTCTAGAACATAAACTTTTTGGTTGTAACTATCTGCAGAATAATTTTCTATTCTGATTTTGGATATCAGAAATGAGAACCCTAGAGGGGTTTTCGATTATGACTAAAAACATGAAAGTTTGATATCTGTGTCTTAGTTTTACAATAGCTATAAAAATATGGGTTTTCAATGTTGGATGACTGAGAAATAGATTTGAGAACAAAGACTATTCTACATACTTTTGAGAAAATTTGCATGGGGGTTGCAAAATTTGTGAGGTTTGCACAAGAGAAAGGTAAAAAGGTCCTGAAAAAATCAAGAACTTGTGAAATTATCCATTTGATGGATTTAGTAAATTATGGGGCATTTTTAGAAATGCATCTATTTTGGTGTACAATACAATCATTTTTTAAATAAATAATTTGTAATTGAAAATTATTTTTCTATTGAGTTGATTGCATGCTTTTTGCTCAATTAGACCTTCAAATAGCAAAACTTGCCAAGTAAAAAATGATTTAATTTCAAAAGTATTTTTAGATTTCTATTTCTTACTTTTCAGCCTAGTGAGCTACATGTGAATAGATAAAAGCTACTGCATTAACCAATGTTCAAAATTGCTCCAAGGGGTTTGGGTGCAGTAGAGGGGCCTTTGGCCACTAGATGGGTGGTTAGGGTTCCATTCTCATGAGTGTCAAGGCCCTTGCACAAATGAGGGCAAGGTATAAGCCCTTGCTCAGTTGAAGCTCTGCGACTCCCTGATGGAAAGGGGTGAGCTACAGGTTTACATTGTTGGGAAAGCGACCATAAGTCTGACAGACTTAGCCAACACAACTAGGTCTATGATCCTGAGGGTGGTTTTCCCATCCTTCATAAAAAAAAAACAATGTTCAAAATTGAATTGAACCAACCTGAATTAGTTGATTCGAATCCAGTCAGGCCTTTTTCAATTTTATTCGACTCAGACCCATATTGAATAATCTGATTCAGCTGCATTGGGTGTAAATTGGCTTATAAATATATTGTTTCTTTCTTTCTTTTTTAAAATTAAAAACCAATCATTTATTTAAACAGACAGATTCAAAACTATTCAATTCCGACTGATTTTTTTTTTTTTTGAAAAACCAATTCGATTTAGAAACCAATTCTAACAACATTGGCGTTGGCTACCTTACAAAGGAGAAATAACCTTGGAAGAGTTGGTGACTAAATCCATGTGCCATGAAGGCCAGGAGCATAGTAGTTAACGGCATTGTCATCACTCATTCAGATGAAACTTTACCAAAGAAATAAAAAATATAGACTGAACAGAGCGTATCATATTTACGTAGAACTGCCTTTGAAATTAAATTTCTTTCTTTATTTTTTTATGATTAGGAACCCTCATCGAGAACCGAGTCACTTAATGGGCCCGCCTCCCTGGAAGGGACACCCCCGACACCCAAGCCTTTATAGGGCCCACTAGTTAAAAGCACCTGCAGTAAAGGTCAAACCTAGGATGAAGGGGTCAACAGCTTTCCCCGAGGCCAACTACCACTCTGAAAATTAAATTAAATTGCTTTCTTGTTAGTGAGCTTTTTGTCCAAGTTTTTATTTTTATTTTTTAAAAAGATTTTGTCAGAGCATCATATTTTAATTGAACTGATTAGACAGAGTGGATAATGTATGACAAGAAAGAAAATTGATTTTAAATTATGAATAATTTGTTGTGATTTTTTGAGCTCATGCTCAGAATCACACTAGGTCGAATTTGATATTGATGTGATTAAAGAACACAAACAATCACAATAAAAATAACAAAGCAAATAACTATAAGACTAGAATTTTGCGTGGTTTGATAAAACTGTCTACGTCCACGAAGAGAGTACTCAGAACCTTTATTAATATAATCAATTATCGATACAAGAGAGAATAAATAAAGCTACAAACGAAAACAACACCTATCATTTGATCCACCAAGATAATTAATGCGTGCAACTCAAGATCTTCTTGGTCACCAAGGAAAACCGATACCTTCAGTCTCACACTCCTCTCAAAACTCAAGAGAAGCCCTAAAACCCTATATATCTCATTACTCTCTCTCAAGCCAAGAAAGTAAGTTTTTTTTCAAAAGAGAACACCCTCTCATTATCATTCTCAAAGGTAGAAACCTTATTCATTATGAACCTCATGTTGTTCCAATATCCCATCTCATATGGGTTTCTAAAAAGAGTTCAAAAAAGGCCTCGTTATGTAGTAAGGTAAATCTTAATTCAATAAAAAGTCATTCAAACCACAATCAACATAATTAGCTAGTTGTTGATCATCTTGAAAGGTAAAAGTGGTCAAACTGATGACTAAATCAAACTGATGAGTTGAGGCATGTCGTCTTCAAGAACCAAACTAGGAGAAAGTCCAAAGTCTCAAGGTCAGATCCTTTAAAGAGGTTCCATCAATAGATCTTCGGTAAGCATCTCCGAGCAAACAAATGGAGCACCTCAACTCAATATTGCAAGAACCACTACAAATTGGCCTGGATCATCCAATTGACATTCAATCGGCCCAAAACTAATTTTAGATGAAGGCTGATTCATCCCACTTATAGAATCGGTAGATTCAACCCCGATTCACCTTGAATAAGAAAGAAACAAACTGATTCAAACTGTTCAGGTTGAATCGACTCTTATTTTTAGGGATGCAAACAGTTTGGTTTCAGAGTAGATGCGGCCAATACCACTTTCAACTAATTGGATGTTTGCTTCAGGGACTCTAATCCAGATTTAGATTCAAATGGTGAAGAGCTCATACTAAATTCTTTTTTCTACATGCAAACTAATTTAGATATCCACCAAAATTTTTTGAATTTGGTAGCAAAAAATAAAAAACATATGTGCATCCTATTATAATCCAATATGGTTTTGGCTTACCAAATGCAACTAAATAGAATTGAATTCAGTCCAATATTGGATAAAATCTGATTCATTGACATCCCAAATAATTTTATTTTTTTATTTTTATTTTAAAAAAAGAGAGAAAATAAAACCGATGTAGCTTGATTCGGTTTGAGTTTGAATCGGCTGAGACTAAAAATTTCAAGTCATAATCGATGCTGACGACATTACCTGAACCAACCCACAGGGTCACGGTGAACCCCCCTCCCCCCCCTCTATATCTGTATAGAAATTGATTCCCCTAATCCAAAGCTATTACTTTTTTTCTTAAATGCTAAAAAAAGAACCGTGGCCATGCAATCTTTCGATCGGTTATACCGGAAGAACCTTGAAGTACCCTTCGGTTAGGGAGTACACTTAGCTTCGGCCTTGCAGCAAGAGATACTCCTTATGAGTTTGAACTGTGATAATCTCTCTCTCTCTCTCTCTCTCTCTCTCTCTCTCTCTCTTTCAGGAGTTTGTTCGACGAAACCAGCTTTACTCGGTACCTCATGTGAGGGAGCAATTCTCGTGGTCAAATATGAGGTCTCACCCTTGATCGTGTATTTCTCTCACCAGATCTATTTCACGCAGTCCCGGATGTCACTACATGCCTGCTGCCGCGGACCATGTCCGATCATGGACAACTGACTGTTTCTTGGGGTGCAGGCTTTAAAGCGTGTCGCAGGTTCTCCTTTGAGGAATGGTGGATTCGTGTGCCATACTTTCAGCAGTTGGTTGGACAATCGTGGGCTCAATCGATTACAGGATCTTGGGCGATCATCCGCATCCATGCAAAGCTTCTTCGTCTTCGACAACGTATTAAGGAATGACTCAACTATAATAACCTGAACACATTTAGGTTCATCGGCCAGTGGAAAGTTGAGCTCTCCTCTTTGGCCCAACGTCAGGTCGATCTTGTTAGTGTGCCAGAGGGTCAAGTGCTTCAATTGCAGGAGCGTATCATTGTCCTCTCTGCCCTCGTTGTAGAATGGAGAGCGCAAGATAAGCTTAGATGGAAGTTGAGGGCCAGAGTTGCATGTTGGCTAATGGAGATGATAATACACGATTTTTTCATATGAACGCATCAAATAAGTACAGTAAGAACTGATTCCTCTCGGTCAAGATCGATGGATGCCAGTTTGGTCAGCAAAATTGCCTGCCAGCTATTACTTCTTATTTCTCCAGGCTGTATTCGACTGACGTAGGCATTGGGAGGGTCATCAGCGATATGTGTTATAAGCGGTTGGCGGCAAACCAATCTGTTCGTCTGGAGGCTTGATTCACCGAAGCTGAGATTTCTAATGCTATTAGCGGCCTCTCAGGATAGAAGGCCCCAGACCTTGATGGTTTCCACATAGACTTCTTTAAAGTTTTTTGGTCAATTGTTAAAGTTGACCTGCTTCACTTGTTCAATGAATTCTATCGTAATGCTAGGTTGCCTAAACCATACCATGTGGCAGTCATCTCTTTGATTCCTAAGAGGCAAGGGGCGTCAAACATATCCAACTTCAGGCTGATTTCTGTCATGGGCGCTTTGTATCACATTATATCTAAGGTGTTGGCTAACTGGTTGCGCACTGTCATTGATCAACTTGTCTCTCCGAATCAGGGGGCTTTTATTCCAGGTCGAAGTGTGCAAGGGTCTTTTATTTGTGCAACTGAGCATCTTCACTCTTTACAGTCGACTGGAGCACCGTACTTGTTAAAATTAGATTTTCACAAGGCTTATGATAGTCTGGCATGAGATTTTCTATTTGAATCTCTAACAAATATGAGGTTTAGCAATCAGTTTATAGAATGGGTTAAGGAGCTGGTCATGAAATCTGTGTCATCGGTTTGCATCAATGGACTAAGAGGGGAAGAATTCAAGTTGGCTAGAGGTGTGCGACAGGGTTGTCCCCTAGCCCCATCCTTTTTAATATCGCGACAGAGGGTTTACCTATTCTCATGAAAAGGGCAGAACAAACATACTTATTGAATTTGTTGGGCATTCCTGGTTTTGTTGGTCACACAATTCAATATGCAAATGATACTATAATATTTGGTCATGCGAATATTAATCAAATGTCTAGGTTGTGCTTTATTATTAAAGTATTCGCTGCAATTTCAGACCTTCGCCTGAACGAGAGTAAGTGCGCTCTGGTCTTACTCAATGCTGACCCTCTCCTCCAATCGGCTGCTGCAAGGATCTTCAACTGCCCGATATCCAAACTTCCTGTTAATTTCTTGGGTATATCGTTGCACTCACTACAACCATCGAGAACTTCGTCTTGGATGTCTACTATAGAGCGGGTGCATGGGAGATTGCAGTCTTGGAAGGCCCGATATTTATCTTTTGCAGAACGATTGATACTAATTCGTCATGTTTTGGCCAGATTACCAGATTTTCGTATGAGCATGTCCATTATACCAATGATAGTAGAACAGATGATTAACCGTTTGCTTTCACACTTTCTTTGGTCTGGAAATGTGTCTCACAAAAAGTACACACTTGTTTCTTGGTAGCAGATCATTCTTCTGAGGCAGCGAGGCAGTTTGGAAATTCCGACTCTGAGAAAGAGGAGCATCGTTTTAGTCTTGAAGTGGGCCTGGGTCGCTTCCACATCTCTATCTCCTTGGGCTACGCTTGTTAGGCAAAAATATGGTAGTCTACCTGACTCCCTTCTTTCGACGCCCAGTTCAGTGTGTCATTCGTCCCTCTGGTTGGAGTGGCGGAAGACACTTCTCTCCTTCAGTGACAGGGATCTTAGGCCTGACCATGGCCACCCGTGGTTTCACTGGGCCATGGCGAGCGGAGATAGGTTCTCCATTAAGCAAGTTTACCATTTCTTGTTGCCATCTGGGATGAACTGATTTTCCACTGATTGTATATGGGGTAAGGGACCCGCTCCAAGGGCAAAAGCGTTGGTGTGGCTAGTGGTTTTGGATCATGTTCAAACCCTGTTAGAAAACGGGGGTTTCAATTTCTCAGCATGTGTGTTCTTTGCAAAAAGGCAGTAGAGGACACAACTCACCTATTTTGGTTTTGCCCGGTAGTTCTAGACCTATTTTTTCAAATTTGGGGTGCACCGCCTGTTCAAACTCGTTCGAGTTCTGTTATTCGGGACCTCTTGCTTGGTCCCATGATTTTACGAAACAAAAAAATTGAAGATTATTGTGGCGGGTATGGTTGTTTTCAGCATGGTGGGTGATCTAGATTGAAAAAAACGATATCTTTTTCAGGGGCATCAAATTCAATTTTGGAATGCTACGTTAGTGGGTTATGTCTCACTTAAATTACATAGTAGATAGGGGGGTTGGATCTACTTGTACTCTGAACTGTGCACAGTCACCATCTAGATGGTGGCTGTCATCCAATATTCTGTTGGATGTATTTTGGTAATGTTGAATGATGAATGTTCTCTCTCTCTCATCAAGTAACTTGGTTTGGGTGTTGTTTGTTCTGATCACTTCTGTGCAGTTTTATGCAAGGAAAACTCCAAAAGGGCCATATTCACTTTATATTAGGGGTGTCAACCCAACCAGAACCAGAACCAAACCATACAGGGTCTGGGTATGATGATAAATAAGAAGACCCGATTAAGACCCATGTCAATGTCTGATTAATATATAAACCTATATATAGTTTGTGAAATTTTATACCAAAGCCCGGCCCAACCAGAGTTCCGATTCAGAAAAGAAAATATTGACAATGAACTTAACATAATTATATTTTCTACTAAAGGATCTGACACTGGATACTTGTTTGTTCACTTTGTTGTAGATTTTTTCCTATGATTTTTCCCTTTTTGTGTGAGTAAACTTAGCTGTAGATTGAAATATGTACGTCTCTTTTCTTTGCAGGAAACCATGCATCATGTTGGCCATTGTTTAGCACAGGGAAGGGGTGTCAGAATCGTGTGGCAAGTATTCAACCAATGGGATTCACCAACTAATGGCTGATGGATGGTGGTGATGAGCCTATAATGTGTAGTGAAACTGTTACAATTTTGATTTCCATATGAGGAGGAGATGTGGGTCTTTCCTTGTAATCATTTACTGTTTATTTGGTTTACAAATTAATGGAACAGAACCTTGGAAATTGATTCCATGACCCAAGGGTGAGTTCAGAAAACAAGTCTTGACAAGACTGCTGCCACCTCAAGGTTTTTATGAAAATGGCTAAATGCCTTGTGGGGCCCGGTTGCTCTTGTTCAGAGATCAGAAGAGTGTATTCGGTAAGAAGCCCAACAATTAAAACCATTTGCATTATTCTCAATGGTCCCTTCCTACCATAAAAGGTGACGGGTACATCAGAATCCATACAGCCTGAACCAACACTTGCTTGATTGCATTCAGCATGGTTCCACATAAATATGATTTTCGATCCAGCGGTGTTGTTAAAATCTAATCAAATCAGCTGTGCATTTGACCGAATTGGTCTATTTTTTCTTTTTCAATTTTGTGATAATTGTGATCAATGTTGTCAGTTTTGGTGCCTATACGTATCGTAACAACAGAAAATCGATACACTTCACCCCTGAATGGGCTATTTTTTAACAAAATGTAAAAAAAAATACTTAAAAATATTTTCAAATTTCATTTTAATAGCTTTAACACGTCATGTTCTGGTTGACATGTAACATTTTTAGTTATTTTTTGGCCGATTCAGAATGATCCAGGAACAGGTTAGGATCAGTATAATTCCTGTCCTCTGTTCCTATATCAGGAACCAGCTGAACCTTGCCTAAGGATCAGGTGCAATGTGATTGCACGAAAATATGTGTTGCCCCATCTACTTAAATGGCACTGTCCAGTTTAAAGTGTAGGCCCACAAAAATTGCCTGATTCTTGGGTGAACCAGAATGTCATTCAAACAGATTGAGCGGTGCTTTTCTTTTTGTGCCATCACATTTTTTGTTTTGGACAGAGAAAGCTGGGGTTAGGCAGACCCTTACCAGTTTATACAGTGATACCATTTGGGGTTCGAACTTGCAACGTCCCAACACAAGGTAATGTGCACTAACTGTTCCTACCAGACAAGCTGAAGTTGGTTGGTGCAATCACATTGCTTATAGCAAAAGTCATTGAGAACTGTTAAAGGACAAGAGTATCCTTAAAATGGTGGAAAGCAGGAGTTACTTTTTTTTTTTTTATGGTGAAGAATATTCTGAAGGATGGGAGTCACTTAATGGCCTTCTATATGAAGTAGTGAGTCCACTGAACCCCATGCCTTACATCCTAGAACCAATGAGATTTGATCAGGTGTCCTTCCTCTTGAGCATCTTCACATGCCCCCTGCTAGCCTGGTGTGCTCAACAAACGTAAGCGAATCAAGAGCTAGTCTCAAAGACACGTTTGGTTCATCACTGAAAATGTGACCTAGTTCCCGAACTCCAAGCAAGCTGCGTTGGGTTAACCATGCAGCACCATTTCATGCAAATCCCAGAGCTGACCTGCTACTGTTTACTGTTAATTGGTGTGTATCAGGGGCTGCTGTTCAAGAGATAACAATCCGGGTATGCCGGTGCCTTTAAATGGTGGGCTCCCTAAGAGCTTGGGTGTGGGTGATCCCAACCGTGGTTCCTTGTCATAAAAAAAAAGAAAAGAAAAGAAAAGAAAAAATCATGTGCAATGTGATTGCACACTTTTAGAGTGCCGTTGCATCTGATCAGCTTCATCTTGGAGACAGGGCCCGTCAGTTGTGGGGGCTTATGAAATGATCAGGGGCGTAGCTAGGATTCATGTGAGGGGGGGGGGCAAGCAGGGGTGTAGAAAAAAAAATTATTTGTGTGATAGTCGGGGGTTCGGGGGCATCGCCCCCGAAAAAAAAATTGAGATAAAATAAAAAATGGCTACAATTATTAATAAAAATCTATTTCATATGGACAAATCAAACTATTTGCTGCAGTAAGGGTTGGGCTAAAAAATGGATAAAAATCTATTTCATATGGAATCAGGGCAGGGCTAGGACTGGGCTTTTAAAAAAAAAAAAAAAAATTAACTGTTTGGGGAGGCAGGACTGGGCTACAGCCCAGTCCTGCCCCCCCTTAGCTACGCCCCTGGAAATGATGGAGGGTGATCAGGTGCAGCGGCACACTAAAAGTATGCAATCACATTGTACTTGGATCCTCTCAATGCAGGCCATAAACGTCGTTAATAAGATTTTTTTACGAACGAGAAGTGCCATAAAAATTAAGCTAACGTTATGGTGGCACCATTTGCACAAAGCATGAGTATTAGGTCATGGTTGAAAAAAGTGGAGGTTTTATTAAAAAAAAATGGGAAAAATGCAAACCACTACATGACATGTGGCAAGCCTTAATTTTCAACCTCACGTTAATAAATAATTCGTTCCACATTGCCTCAACAATTGATTGAGCATGAGAAAAAGACCTAAAAGATCCTTAATTTTCTAGTTCAACGGTTAATCATCACAATCACAAATCTCGTTCTCGAAAAATATAGCGATGTTTCAAAAATCTGTTTTTTCTTGAAAATCTCGAGTAATATTGACATCTAAAATATATATATACAAATACTGCTGAACAATAAACATATAAATATATAACAACCTGCCAAAAAATAGGTTTTAATGTGATTTTAACATAATGTACTCTTGAAACTGGGATATTTTCAAAATAAAAGTTCTTTTGAAAATAAAACATAATAACACAAATATTTTTTATAAAAAAAAGAACACTACCAAAATATGATAATAACGAAAAATGATAGTACTGTACGACAAAAATGATGTGTTTTCAAAGATACCCCATAATTTACCAAATCTGTCAAATGGATAATTCTGCATGTTTTTATTTTTTATTTATGCTTTTACTCCTCACTGCTGCGAATTTTTTATTTTCGTGGGTCATGGCGCTGAAAGTGGATGGACCCACGAAACTCATGAACAAAATCACGAGGCTGCGATATTTCAAAAAAAAGATTATAAAATTCTAAAATACTTATGAAAATCGTGACGAGTATGGGAAGGCACATTGCGAAAGTCCTTTAAGTGTTGCGGAAGTTCATACCTTGCAAAATTTCAAAAGAGTATTGCAAGAGGTATTGTGAAATTATGAAAAACTTGTGAAAGTTTGTACCTTACAAAATTTCAAAAGAGTATTGCAAGAGGTATTGTAAAATTATGAAAAACTTGTGAAAGTTTGTACCTTACAAAATTTCAAAAGAGTATTGCAAGAGGTATTGTAAAATTATGAAAAACTTGTGAAAGTTTGTACCTTACAAAATTTCAAATGAGTATCGCAGGGGTATTATGAAATTTCTTTTTCTTGCAAAATTATGTTCTACATAAATAAAATTCTTTATTTGCATCTGGATGCCTTATTTTTGCAACCCTAGAATTTTTGTGGTCTTCAACTATTTACTTGTATTTGGATGCCCTATGTGAATATAATTTTGATAAAATGAATAAAAACTTGGATGTAAAGTTGATTTATGATTGTATTTAAAAACTTGATTATAATTTTGCATGTAAGGTTAACAAAATTTGTAGTTGTTCTTTTATGTTTGTGGATGAATTTTAATTATAAATTTTACTTCTATTTGTAGGTATTGTTAAATAGTTAAATAGGTGGATTTATTACGTAACAATGAAATTTAAAGCAAAAATATCTCATAAGTAAAAAAATTCACATATTTTGAAAGAAAATTGCACATATACGTGTGAATTTGTATAGGACATTTGCATTTATATGCGCTACCTATTCTTTTACAAACTGAAGTTGGTCATACATTGCATTCATTCTATTTTTTCATAAAATAAAATTGCTCATACATTTCATTCATTCAATTCTTTCATAAAATGAAGTCGCTTATACATTGCATTCATTCCATTCTTTCACAAAACGAAGCTACTCATACATTTTTGTGAAAGAATGGAATGAATGCAATGTATAAGCGACTTCATTTTATGAAATTGTCCATTTGACGAATTTGGTAAATTGTGAGGCATTTTTATAAACACATCATTTTTTCCATACAATACAATCATTTTTCGTGATAATAATGACACTTAAAAATTACAAAACATGAATAACATTAAAAAAAATAGTGAAGAGACAAACATTTTTCTTTTACTACAAAGTTAAAAACATTACAACTTGTAAGTTGAAATTCTTGATTAGAGTAAGCAAGTGAAAATTCTAAAAGCAAGAAGCAAACAAACAATGAGAATGTCTATGCACTTGAGTAGCAACTCCAAGTTTTCAGAAGAAACTTGCAAAACTTTTTATCTTTATTTTTAAAAGAATTTTTATTTCGAAGATAGAGTGGACTCGATCATTGCCGAATTTGACACAGTGAGAGATCAAGGGTTAAGGATGGAACGAAAGAACCAAGCTTTGTAGTGCAAAATAGTAGCTCTGAAACATCAGCCAACGACCGACGGTAATGGTGTGGTCGAGACATTGACCACCCGTCTGAAGATTTTCAAGCCCAAAAAGTTCACTGATGCTCACGACGCTAAGCAAAAAATTTCCTATGGCAGATGGAGGAACTCCTCAAAACAATTCATATCAAAGATAAAGCGATTAAGATTCAAGTCACCACAGTGTGGTTAGTTGATGACACTATTGTCTAGTGGCGAAGAAGACACAATGACATAGAAAAAAGACTTTGCGCCATTAATACATGGGATGACTTCAAAAAAGATTTTAGAAGTCATTTTCTTATGATGGATGTCAATTATCTGACGTATAATAAGATGACGGGCCTGAAGGAGACTGGGTCGATCCATGAATACGTCAAAACCTATTCAGCCCTTATGTTGGAGATTACAAACATGGGAGAGACATCATCTCCGACATTTCATGATATGACTATAATTAATATGCTATGTCATTGTGTTGCTTGGGTCACATTTGCTCGTGGTCATGTTGCTCTGCTCAACTGACAACCTCGGGTGCCAAATACTTGCAGGTGCCAAACCCCCGCTCTACTCAGGAAGACTAGACCACCTCTAACTTTGGAACTCTTTAGGAGGCTTCTTTACGTCGCGTACCTTAGTGGGTGATGATTCCCACATCGGCACTTTATTGATGGCTTTCAGACGTCACACTTACAGGAACTGACACTGAGCTCCATTTGAGAACCTGACTCTGCTCTATTCCTTTGTACATAGAGTCTTAAAGGATGCTTGCACTACTACATCTCTTGTGGTTCGGATTTAGTTGCCTTCCAATTGAAGAATTATCGATGAGGACATCAATTTGTTCTAGTGAGTGAGAATGTGACAAACTTCATTCGTCACCAGCCAAAAGCGGTGCACGTATGTGGTGGAGCCTATGGTGATATGCACATTGCTAAGTGGAAAGTGCATGCCTTAGCTAGAAAATAGCGCGGCAACACGAGGCAACAGTATATTGCACGTAAGCAACTCAGCAAGCAAGGCTAAGTGTGCACGTTATATCTCAAGTGCATCTGCTCAACTTCAAGCTCCATGCCATGAGGGTCTCTCCGACTACCTGCAGCCATGTGCCATGCTTTGGGTGGCCTCTACAATCTTGTGAAAGTTTGACTAGCAGATCAAGGGGGATGGGGATCATTTGGAACAGGCCTCAATTAGTGCTTTTGATGATCTTACTCACCTCCTCTTGCTCCTCAATGTGCCAAGTAAAGAGAGACTCTTTTGTATAGCTTTGTGGACCCCTCTTTGTTTATGATTCTTCTTGGTAGACAAAACGACAATAGGATTTGCGGAGCGTGGCAATGACGGGAGTGGCTTACATACAAATTTTCATTTTATTTCTCATACTACACAAACAAGGAAAAACTTTCATTTAGAAAAGTTATCATATCAAAACTTCTCGTAGGCAAAATTTTCTTTTTCTACAAGCGTTTTTCTTGCTTTCAAACGTTCCCTAAGAAATGAGGCCAAAGTAATTGGGTAACTTGCTTTCAATTTTCTTCATGTTATTTAAAGGTTGAGAGAGAATAGAAAAAAGGAAACAAGAAGAGGAGGTAGTGACCACCACGTCTCATGGGGGTGTTGGTAAGGCACAAGTGCCACAACATATAATTGAGAAACCTGGCTGTGAGTGTATTAATTTGCACATGTTTTTGAGCTCTATGGAAGGAAACAAAACTTTCCAAGAATGTTTGAGGCACACGTTGAATGAGATAGTTGGATGGTTCAGGGTCTCGGGTTCGAATCTCAAAGGGGTTATCTCCTCAGCTTGCTTTGAAAGAACACGAGAACGTGCAATGACATGGGAAGGTGTTTGGTGTTGGATGGATTCATGTGGATAATCTTAGAGTAAAGTATAGACCACTTGATAATAGGCTGCTTTCATAACCACTGTTCCAATGTAAACAGGGTCAAGTGCTAAGTAAGAAGATGCCCATACCTAGAATTTCTTACATGACATAAGAAAAATTTGATTTAATGTTAGCCATGTTTCCACAAGCATTGATCTTACGCAAGGTGGCTAGACAACCCAGAAGGAAGCTTTAAAAGAGAGAAAAAAAGCCCAAAGGAAAACTTGGATACGTCACCTAATTCCTTGTCACACAAGTCCAAAGCGTCTGCACCAATGGTGCTCCAGCCCAATTCTTTCAGAGAGTGGACTGAAAAACCAAACCCAGCCAATCAACATGGGCAGCGTATTTCATTCCCTAGTTAGTTGCTTTTGAGAAAAGCAAAGGGGTTGCCGATTCAGTCGTCGGACCAATTACTTTCCAACCCCTCGAGAAGCACATGCTTGCTTTCTTTTTTGACTTTGTCAATCGCAGTGTTGTCAGTATCGATATCGTATACCATCCCAAAATGGATTCGATAAGGCCCGGTTCAGCTTTCAGCCGATTTTTGATATTTTAATATTTTCATTTTTAATGCTTATTTTATATTTTAAAAAGTAAAGAACGGCCCATTCAACCAAATCGACTGATTCTCTGAATCGATTTGAATTCAGGTCCAAAACCTATGCTGACAACATTGGTTACTAGGGATGACAGTGGAATGGGGAAACGGGGCCCCACCCCGCCTTGTCCCGTTTGAATCGGGGATGGAGGTTAAAATCAAAACCCATGCAGGGATGGACTTACCCCGTCCTCGTCCCAATCCCCGCCTTGCCCCGACCCATCCCAAATCTTTTTTTCGGAATGACAATGAATCAAGGGGAAATAGGGCCCTGCCCTGCCTCGCCTCATTTGGAGCGGAGATGGAGGACATGAAAAATGGATGGAGGTTAAAATCAAAACCCATGCGAGGATGGAGGCGGGGATAGAGGGCAGGATTTTGAAACGGGGCGGGGGTGAATACCTTGTCCCCCACCTCGGTCCACTGCCATCCCTGTTGATTAGTGGTGTTACCAATTTAGTAGTGTTGCCTTGATATGATATTTTGATAGAAAGTTATAGCCAAAATAAATTATCTTGTTATAATGAATCTATATGTAATTCATAGAAGCCTCCATCCACGATATGTCATTTGGAGATAAACCACCCCAAAGCCTATTTTTGTCTCATTAAAACCCCAAAAAATAAAATAATCTTAAATCCTATCATACATAAACTCTTATCTCAAGTAAAACTTTTCTTAGACGAGTCTTATCTCCATGAGGATAAGAGCAGACCCCCTTGGGTTATATTAAAACCCAAAAATCCCTTGATTCATATCACATCCAAGATTATTATAAATAGGTGTAGTTGGTTAGAGCTTGAAATATCTAATTTTTTTTTGTCTCAGTGTTGGCCCTAGAGAGAATGTCTATCCAAGCTCTGCCTGTACTCTGATCCTCTTTAGGTCTGAGCTCTAAATTGTCATACCCACGTGGAGGTACTGCCGAAGCCACTGCAAAAACTCTCGAACCTACACTGCAGCACTACTGAATCGAGGAGAAGCCTAAAAGAACTAAATGGAGCCCAAAGTCTGAAAAATGTATTTTGTAGAATCAATCTGTTTTGTTCTTTTTTATCCTATATCATTTGTTAATCTTTGTATTTTATATCTTTGCATATCTGAATTCATCGTGATGAGCTTTGAATTGACAAAATCGAAAGACCTACCTTCGCTTTACCTTTTTTTCTTGAAAAAAATATGATCAAGGCTTTAAATGAGTATCCTCACATTTTTTAAAGGTTTTTAAAAAGAATTTTATGAAATTCAGGTAAGTCCAATATTTCCCTTACCAAAAATTTTGTTAACATGAACTGGACAAGATATTTTTGAAAAATGGTGCTGGTAGAATGTCATTGTGCAAACGGTAAAGGCTCCAGCCTTTGATTAACATGCTTGGAGAAAACTTTCTGACCTCTATCTTCTATCAATTTCGGTATGATATTCATGTTCTCACTGCAAGGGTGATAACTAACCTAACCTAATCAACTATTAAGAAATAACTCTCTTAGATATCTGGACACTTGTTAATTGATTGAAAGGCTTAATGAGATAACTCTACTAGATGTTACATGTGACGTTTATTAATGTTTAAGAAAACGTTGGGAAGGTCAAATAGCAGATATTCTAAAAAAAAATAAAAATAAAAATAAGTGAGGGAGCAGATTGGCCCCCTTCAAGAGGAGTCCCATGGAATTAGGAGATGGTAGGCAAGCTCGTTATTTTTTTAAT
Source organism: Nuphar pumila (assembly GCF_984573655.1). Classification (NCBI taxonomy): domain Eukaryota; kingdom Viridiplantae; phylum Streptophyta; class Magnoliopsida; order Nymphaeales; family Nymphaeaceae; genus Nuphar; species Nuphar pumila. Next base: position 69,247,053 of record NC_143265.1, read on the forward strand.
ATCTAAGTTTAAGCGTTTAGCTTTTTAAATGAGTACTACATGGACACACATCTAAAGACACTTTTTTATTATTATCAGAAAATTTCAAAAGAGAGCTTTTGGGTCAGGAAACTTTAATTTACAGTGGTAGTTGTATGAATTTCATAAATCACTTTTGATTCTAAAAGCAGGTTGCATTGAACAGGCCTACTTTATTACTTTATAACCACATCATCTTCCTGTACTGGAAAGTGGTTCCACTTATTGAACAATTTTGTGTTAAAGTTATAAAGTTACTCTTTTTTTAGATATGCCATTCCTCTAGTTTTAAATATGATCACCTGTCAGGAACTGCTGCTTCTCTTTTCTTCAAGACATCTTTAACTTATTTCGTTTTGAAATGGGGTGTTCTGCATGTTCTCAGGTAGATGACATGCAAAGGCACAATGAACTTCTTAGTGTTATTGGACAGACACCATCAGAGATCAGTGCAGTTGTTGCCAAGCGACGGAAGGATTTTACAACAGAATTTTTTGAGCATCTTCGTACTGTTGCTGAATCTTATTATGAAAATCATGATGAACAAGATGGTATGATTAGAAACAATTGCATTTTATAACTTGTTTAAGCTCTCTAACTTTGTATACACTTCGTCTTATTTCTGAGACTATTAGTGAGAATGAAAATGGTAAGGAACTTGGGGGAGTTTGTCACTTGATCTACTGTCACCAAAAAGGAAGGTGGGACTGTGACGTTCACTTTCCCACCTTATCTGTCCATTTCAGAAACCAGTACCATGGTGTGCATGTTGCTAGAAATGGCCATGCCTCGCACAATGTCTGAGTTTAGAAACTTCAGGCTTTGTTATTGAAATCGATCAAGCTCCTTGCAGAATGATATTTATGCAGCTGGTTTCACCCGTCTGGACCACGTTCAAGATTGTTGCCAAATGGTCTAGAGCGATTTCTTGATGCTACTCCCCAATTGTTTAAATGTTGGATGGCTTGGATTTGTTATTTCTGTATCAAAATGTGTAGAGTTTAACTCGGAGGAACTTCGAACATGGAAATTTCTGTTGGATTAGCATGGAAGAAATCTACATGTTGCTGAATAGGGCTACCTATCATTCCAGCTCTCCAAGAACCTCTCTCTCTCTCTTTCTCTCTCAAATTCGATTTCGGAAGGCTTCGTCATGTCTGATGTGTATCTGGCTCTTAAATTACATAGTAGGGGGCAGGGGCTGGTCGGCTTGTACTCTGAAATATGCACAATCACCATCTAGATTGTGGCTGTTTTGCTCTTATGTTTCTCTTTTGTCTCCCCCATCCAATATTCTGTTGGATGTATTTTGGTAATGTTAAATGGTGAATGTTCTCTCTCTCTCTCTCTCTCTCTCTCTCTATATATATATATATATATATATATATATATATATATATATATATGTATGTGTGTGTGTGTGATATCAGTTGTTTCGACTCTTGAGAGTGATCTGGAAGAGCGTAATAACCGATTGTTTGGCAATGGTAAAAAACATCTTCAGGATGTTCTGATTGGTATTCAGGCAGCTATTTTCTTCACTGCCAAAGCGGTATGGGAGTGTTCTGATCTTTACTGTATTGGTCGACAGCGTTTGGGGCCATTCCTTCCATCTAATGCTTAAATATGTAACACAGCTAATGCTTCTGCAACGGTTCTTGCAGCAGCCTTGACGAACCCTCTTCGTCAACTCTGATAACATTATACTGATTCAATAAATTTTACTATTTCTCTCTCTCTCGAAAAAAACAAAAAAGACTCTTGAAAGTGATCCAAGAATAACTATGATCTTGCATTCTTTAGTTTCATTTCTGAGTCTATTAATTCTGTATTGGTCTATTGCAAACTTTGAACTAGCTTGATTTGCTAGTAATTTTACTTTTATGAACTCTAAGGACACGTTTGGAAGAGAAAGATGTAGGAAAAGTGAAAATAGAAAGAGAAAATGTATGATTTTTCACCATTCCAAACGTGGGAGATTTTTCTTCGAGCCAGTTTTTTTTTAAAAAGTACACTTTTTGATAGGAAACATTCCTCAGGGGGTAGAGGAATGTTTTCAGAAAAAAATTCATTATATCTCTCATGCCGCCCGCCTCGATGAGGATCATCTGGGAGTAGGCAGGCCCCGATTAATTAGTGTTTTTGATGATCTTACTCACCTCCTCCTGCTCCTCAATGTGTCCTGTAAAGAGAGACACTTTTGTGTAGCTTGGTGGACCCCTCCTTGTTTATGCTTCTTCTTGGTAGACAAAAAGACAGTAGGATCTGCCGAACGTGGCAGTGGCGACGGTGGCTTACATAAAATTTTTCATTTTATTTCTCATACTATACAAACAAAGGAAAACTTTTTATTTAGAAAAGTTATCATATCAAAACTTCTCATAGGCAAAATGTTCTTTTTCTATGAGAGTTTTACTTGCTTTCAAACGCACCCTAAGAAACGAGGCCAAAGTAATTGGGTAACTTGCTTTCAATTTTCTTCATGTTATTTAAAAGTTGAGATAGAATAGGAAAAAAGAAACAAGTAGAGGAGCAAAATGCTTATGGCAGCTAGCCAGGACCATTACGTGTCTTGGTGTGTTGGTAAGGCACAAGTGCCATTACATATAATTGAGAAACCAGGCTGTGAGTATACTAATTTGCACATGGTTTTGAGCTCTATGGAAGGAAACAAAACTTTCCAAGAATGTTTTGAGGCACACGTTGAATGAGATAGTTGGATGGTTAAGGGTCTCGGGTTCGAATCTCAAAGGGGTTATCTCTTCAGTTTGCTTTGAAAGAACACGGAGTACATGCAATGACATGGGAAGGTGTTTGGTGTTGGATGGATTCATGTGGTTCATCTTAGAGTCAAGTATAGACCACTTGATAATAAGCTGCTTTCATAACCACTGTTCCAATGGAAACAGGGTCAAGAGCTAAGTAAGAAGATGCCCATACCTTGTGGAATTAGAATTTCTTGCATGGCATAAGAAAAAATTTGATTTCTTGCTAGCCTTGTTTCCACACTCATTTATTAATTAAGCACCTCAAGATGGCCAACACACAACCCCAAGAAGGAAGCCTTTAAGAGAGAGAAAATTACAAAGAAAAAGTTGGATAGGGTCACCTAATTCCTTGTCACAAAAGTTCAAAGCGTCTGCACCCATGGCTCGAGCCCAATTTTGTTAGAGAGTGGACCGGGGCTATTAGAAAAACCAAACCCAGCCAATCAACGTGGGCAGCGTATTTTCATTCCCTAGTTAGTTGCTTTTGAGAAAAGCAAAGGGGTTGCCGATTCAGTCGTCGGAGCAATCACTTTCCAACCCCTCGAGAAGCACATGCTTGCTTTCTTTTTTGACCTAGTCAATCGCAGTGTTGTCAGTATCGATATTGGATACGTTCCCAAAATGGATTCGATAAGGCCCGATTCAGCTTTCAGCCGATTTTTAGTATTTTTATTTTTTTTTAAATACTTTAATATTTTCATTTTTAATACTTATTTATATTTAAAAAAGTAAAGAACGGCCGATTGGGTTGGAGTCCAAATCCATTGATTCTCTGAATCGATTTGAATTCAGGTCCAATACCGATGCTGCCAACATTGGTTAGTGGTGTTACCAATTTATGTCGGCAACACTTATTAGCTGAATAAGTAATTTATAATTGGAAATTGCTTTTCTAGAGTAGGTGGTAGCTTCCTACCACTTAGCCTACCACTAGCTTACCGGGTTTTGAAATAATTTTTTTTTTAAATATGACCATACAAATGTGATCTACATGCTTGACTTTATAGGAATCGACTCTTTGATCATCCAATTCTAACACCCAGTTAGGTTTTTATTTTAAAAAATATTTAATGCTTAAAAATTATAATTTTTATGAAAAAAAACATGATTCATGTATCATTACTTATCAAATAGATCATGCTTTTTTTTTTCAACAGGGAGAGCTGAGGTTAGGCAGACCCCTACCAGTTATACAACCATACCATTGGGTTCAAACTTGCAAAATCGATCATGTTGAACACTTTTGCAATGTCAGATTTGATAAAAACAATCCGAAAACACTAATTCACTTATGGTAGGCCGACGGTAGGTTCAAAAAGGGGTAGGCAGCTATCACTTTTTCACTTTCCTATCTAGTTGCTTAAACACCCTCTTTTTTGATCAATGAAACCTTCAAATAGAAAAACTCGCAAAGTAAAAAGCAATTTAATTTCAAAAGCATTTTTTATCTGGATTTCTTTCTTTTCAGTCTAGTGAATCACATGTGAATAAATAAAAAACAACAGAATTGATCAATCTTCAAAATCGAATTGAATCAGCCCCCTTTCAATTTGATTCGGATGCCAATTCAGGGTTAAGACTCCTCGACTGTAATGGGTTTGAATTGGCCACCCTGAATCGGCCTAAGTGTATTGCTTGTTTCTTTCTGATTTTTTTTTAAATTAAAAACCAATCATTTATTTAAACAGACCGATTCGGATTCGATTTCAACAGACTGCTTGTTTCTTTTTAATTTTTTGATTAAAAACCAATTAATTATTTAAACAGCCCGATTCAAAACGATTCGGTTTCAACCGTTCGAGCCTTTGTTTTTTGATAAACCGATTTGATTTAGAAACCGATTCTAACAAGATTGGCTTTACACGCCGGCTTTTGTAAGGGAGCTGATTACTAAATCCATGTACAATGAGAATCACCACTAGCTAATATCACCTGATCCCAACAGGGACTCCGCTTGTCTGGTAGGAGCAGCTAGTGCACGTTACCTTGTGTTGGGATGTTGCAGGTTCAAAGCCCAATGGTATAGTTGTATACCTGGTAAGAGTCAGCCTAAACCCAGCTTGCCTTTCAAAGAAAAAACTAGTTAATATCACCTGAATGAACAGAATTTCTGCCTTTCAATTAAATTGCTTTCTTGTTAGTGAGCTTTTGTCAGTGTTTTTTTGTTCTCCCTTTTTTGAGAGATTTTGTTAGAGCGCCATATTTAAACAGAACTTAGATAGAGTTGGAGAATATATAACTAGAGAAAAAAATGATTTTCTATTATGAATAATTTTTGCTAGACGCCCGTTTCCCAAGTGATCACCTTAACACAGGGGCGTAGCTAGGATTCATGTGAGGGGGGGGGGGGGGGGGGCAAGCAGGGGTGTAGAAAAAAAATTATTTGTGTGATAGTCGGGGGTTCGGGGGCATCGCCCCCGAAAAAAAAAATTGAGATAAATAAAAAATGGCTACAATTATTAATAAAAATCTATTTCATATGGACAAATCAAACTATTTGCTGCAGTAAGGGCTGGGCTAAAAAATGGATAAAAATCTATTTCATATGGAATCAGGGCAGGGCTAGGACTGGGCTTTTAAAAAAAAAAATTAACTGTTTGGGGAGGCAGGACTGGGCTACAGCCCCCTTAGCTACGCCCCTGCCTTAACATGTAAAGGTGATCAACCAGACGAGTAGATCAGTGTTCAAAGTTGGGTACATGTTATTAAGGGTGTCAACAGACCGGGTTTACCCCGGACCCTACCGGTAGCAAACCCTATAGGGTCTGGGTACGGTGATAAATAATAAAATTCTATTAAGACCTGGATTCTGACCCGAAGGTTCGATTAATACATGGACTCGGGTATAGTTTGTGAAATTTTATACCAGGCCTGGGCCCGACCTGAGTTCCGATTAAGACCCACAATTTTTTAATGTAAAAAATAATAATTTTTTTTGTTTTACTTGGTATGACCTGAGTCAGGTTCATGTAGTTCTTATCAAGTATAGGTATGGTTTTTCTTATGTGAGTCCGATTAAACTCAGTGTCCGGACCCTGATACCATATCCAAAAATCGCGACCAGGTCTGGTTTCACCCGAGTCCTAACCAAACCTGACTCATTGACACCTCAACCGCCAACAAAACCACAACACAAAGATTAAAATAAAACAGGAAAAGACATAAGATTTATATTTATATGGTTCGACGCTGAGGTCTACATCCGCTGCCGAAAGATGAGCAAGAAATCAACTAACAAGATGTGAAGAAATACGATACCAAGATATACAACAACAACTAGGCCTTCATCCCAAAACAATTGGGGTCGGCGATATGAACACCATACCAAGATATAGAACTCTCAAAACCCTAATCTCCGGTAAACCCCAAAACTGTCGTACCTAACTTCAAAGGAAGAGGGTAATAATATATATGAGGAAGGTCTGAAAGCAAACCCAACGTCTTGAAGGCCAGATCCTGATGAAAAGAGTCCATCAATAGATCTTAGGAAAGCATCTCCGAACAAACAGCTGGAGCACCTGAATCCAATGTTGCAAATCGACCTGAATCGGCCGATTCACATTGAATGCTTCATTAAGTTATGAAGGCCGATTCATCCCACTTGTCTCATCCCAGATTCACATTGAATCGGACAGAAACCAACTCGATTCGGACTGTCGGGATGGAGTCCGGTATTGACCCTTATTTTAATATTTTTAATTTTTAATTTTTAATTTTAATTATTTTTTAAATTTAAAAAAAAAAAGAGAGTAAAAGTGGACCGGGGTGAGGGCGGGGGACAAGGTCTCTTCCACCCCTGCTCCGTCTCAAAATCCTGCCCTCCATCCCTGGCCCAAACGGAACGAGACCTCCCGTTTTCCCCAGGTTCACTGCCATCCCTAACCGATTTAGCTCGTTAGGCCTGAGTGCTGAATCGGCTGAGACTCTGAAAATTTCTAAGTCCAAACCGATATTGACAACATTGCCCGAACCCATCCCACAGGGGCACGGTGAATCTCCCTCCCTCCCTCCATATCTATACAGAAAATGATTCGCCCCCAATCCAGAGCGATTCGTCTCCAACGCAACCCTCCATATCAATTCTCCTCTCCAACGCAAAAATTTCCGTTGACAATCGGCAGAGAGGATTGATGAATGAAACCTTGACCTTTGGGGTTCTCTCTTCGGTCACCGATATCACTGCCGTTGTCTATCCGTCAACAAGAAAGGAAAGCTCCTTTTTCAAGGGAAAACCAAGACGAATCGCTTTATCATTGCATGACTTATAATCAAAACTTTCTGTACACGAATCGAGTTCTTAACAACATAAGCACATTAACATGTATATGCATACACACACAATCGCTAAAGAATTAAACAGATCAGGAAGAAAAGCTTCCTTCGACGATGGCAAAGGCAAAGAGACCCTTTGGGTCTACCACTCCCTCGCCGGCCTTGATCGCGAACTTCCCGATTCCCCATCGCCGGCCTTGATCACGATGAGCGATCTTGGTGAATAAGCAACCTTTGGCTTCCCCTTCTTTGCCTTGCTCCAATCTCTTCATCTTCTGATACTGCTCCGAGTACAAAAGAGCGATGTCCGTCATGCCTTTTTTTCTTCTCCTTGCACCCTCTACTATGTTCTCCGCGGCAATCCATTGCATTTATAGCATGGAGGGGTGGAATTAACAAAATACTGTGGACGGATAACCTGCAGCAAATGTGGGGAATGGGGCGCGACCGAGGACCCCACGGTTCACTGTCTGTGCTGGGACCGGGATCGGGACCGAACTAACCAGCCCCTTGGTTTGCTTAGTGCATGTTGGTGGCCCATTGTTCCAGACACCCGGTGACTTTCAGTGTAGGGATAGAGATGGCAGTCGACCGGGGCGGGGCCCATCTCAAAATCCTGCTTTACATCTCCGCCTCCGTCCCAGCACGGGTTTTGATTTTAACCTTCATCCTGGCTTTCATTTCCGTTTCATGTCTTTCATCCCCGGTTCAAACGCGAACGAGGTGGGGGCGGGACCACGTTTCTTCTTGGTCCATTGCCATCCTTAAAGAAGAATTGAGGACGGGACGGAGCGGGGCAAGGCGAGGATTGGGATTGGGCGGGGCGGGGCGGGGCATAAGTCCATCACCACCTCCATCCCTTCACGGGTTTTGATTTTAACCTCCATCTCCACCTCCATCCCTGTTTTAAGTCCTCCATCCCCGATCCAAACGGGGCAAGGCAGGGTCCCATTTCCGCCTGGTTCATTGCCGTCCCTATTAGGGATGGCAGTGGGGCGGGGCGGGGGACAAGGTCTCCACCCCCTCCCCGCCTCAAGATTTTATCCTCCACCCCCGCCTTCATCCCCGTTTCATGTCCTCCATCCCCGGTTCAAACGGGGATGAGGCGGGGTGGGGCGGGGCGGGGATATTGCGGGAAAAAGTGGTCGGGGCGGGAAAAAGTGCACGTCCATCCCTGCCTCCACCCCCGGACGGGAATGAATTTTAACCTTTGTCCCCGCCTCCATCCCCATTTCATACCCTTCATCCCCGGTCCAAACGGGGCGAGGCGGGGCCCTCTTTCCCCCGGTCCACTGCCATCCCTAGTCCCTATGTAAGGGTGTCAACGGGTCAGGTCGGGTTTGGTTGGGATCTAGGTGGAACCAGACCCAAACCTGATTTTCGGGTATGATATCGGGTTTAAAAATGGGTCTAATTGGTTCACTATAAGAAAAACCATACTTGAACCCAATAAAAACAAAATGAGCCAGGCCTGGACTAAACTCGGTAAAATCATATTTTTTATCATTTTTTATTAAAAATTTGTGGGTCTTAATCGAAACTCGGGTTGAGTCTGGGTTTGGTATAAAATTTCACAAACTATACCCAGATCCATGTATTAATCGGATCTTTTGGTTCAGACCTGGGTGTTATTATTTATCACCATACCTGGACTCTATAGGGTTTGGTTCGGGTTGAGTCCAGTTAAACCTGACCTGTTGACACCCCTAGTTCAGTGCCGGGTCTCTATATGAGTACATAGCTCCGCAGGTAAAAGGTTCATTCGAATTCATAAAACAAGCACGATTCGAAGTACAAATAACAGATCTTCTAACTGGGCTCGATTCAAGGATCGTTGACTAGCTTGTAAGATTAAAGTCTAATCCTATTGCTTCCAACTTTGAAACAAACGTTCGTGGTTATTTGCAATCGTACCAGCTCGAGTTAGGCTCGTCTTGGCTCGGCTCAAACTCAGGCTCGTCTGGAACTTGCGGTTGATTGTATTAGCCACAATCATGAGCCGAACTTAAATATTTGATGCTCGAGCTTGAATCGTTTTCCAGCCCTATACATTGGCAATAAATACGTTAAACGGGGCTTGGCATCAAGTATGGATTGTTCAAAGCTAACGTCTATTTTTAGTGCATCAAAACATGCTAGTTGCAGATCAAAATTTATTCTTTTCAACTAAAAGATAAACTTATGAAAAAATCACTGTAATTTTTACAAAAAAAATCAAAAATATTTAAATAGTGTCATTGACTTGGAACTGGGATTCCCATGAGTAAGAATCGGAATTCTCATGATTGAGAAATCGGGATTGCCACTTACGTTAAGGCCCTGTTTGGAAACAAGGAGCTGGGATAGGAGTTAATGCATTTGGCAAGCTGTTGGTTCAAGGTGGTTATGGTAATACAACTGCATGGGCTGGGCGTGATGAATTCCAAGATCTGCCAAAAGAGCCTTTAACCAAATAATTAAGTTTGCAAGTGGTTGCAGCCATTGATCGGTATTTGGCCTTAGCCAAAGATCGGAAAATGGTATTTTGCTTTTTAGTTTTCCATGAGAGTGGACTATGGCCCAAAAGAGTTATGAATTCAGTTGTAGATCTTCGTATAGTTAGAAAACTGTCCCAATCTCAGTTGTAGATCTTCGTATAGTAAATTGCTAGTAGTTGAAAGAAGAATACCTTTACTTGGTAAAGATTTCAAGTATTTTAGGACCCGATAAGCTGCATAGAGATGAGACTTATGAGGATGTTGCATGAATTGGCTTAAAACATTGACTTAGTAATTGATATCAGGTCGTCTGAAGTGACCGATAATCGATGATACCGAGTGGGATCTTCGAGGGGTTCTACTTGGTTGGCTGATAGATGAAACTTTTGCTCCATGCAACAATCAGCGGGGCGTGCTCCCAATAATCCACTATCTATCAAAATATCAAGAATATATTTGTGTTGATGGAGGAAAATGTCGATGGATGGTCTTGCTACTTTAATCCCAATGTAGTATTTTAGATGACCAAGATCTTTGATATGAAAGTGAGAGTTCAAAAAAACCTTGAGTTGTGTAATAGGTTGCTCATTATTTCTTGTAGTAATAATATCGTCGACATAAAACTAGAAGTGCACTGATCAATGCAGATTCAGATTGTCGAGTAAATAACATGTAATCACCTTTTGATTGTCGATAATTGGCTTCTTTAAGACCAAAAAAGAATTTTGTGAATCAATTTATTGATAATTGTTTTAGCTTATAGATTGACTTTTTAAGTTTACAATGACAAAATCAAATATTTTAACGATTTAATAAGAACAAGAGGCTCTGATACCAATAGTTGGATTCTAAAATAAGAAAATCATATTTTTTGATCTTTAAATTTGTTCATATTAAATTATTGAAAAGATCATAAATAAACAAATAAAATATAAACTGAAAGTATACCTGAATCTATATTTGCACCGATAGATCTTGATGAGTTAGATGTTCCAAAACCTCTATAGGTAGGTTTTCCTTATCTTTTAAACCTAATGAAAGAGAAACAATTTTCTTTATTGATGGAGAGGCAAAAAAAACCCATCACTAATATAGTTTTGAGGATCATAACTTAATTGTTACCACTCTGTAGTGTTCATTCCAATTCAACCCATCATAAAATCAATAATTAACATACACATGTATATGAGGTATATATATGTTATTATAATCATATTTTATAAGATGTCATATGGCCCAATCGAATAAGATCACTTTATAAGAGCCTTTACTTTTATACAAATAGAGTTTATAATGTGTGATCAATTACACACCTAGGCCTACATTAAATATCTAACAAAACATTCAAACCCAACAGATATCAAAGGTAAGTTGGACATTGAAGAGAATTTTATATAAAGTTTTACCATAAAAAAACCGGTGTAGATATACTGTTAATTAAGGTAAGCTGCTCTCAAAATGCGTTACTTCCAAACTTTTAATGGCATATTATCTTGGAATCGTAGAGCTGGCCTTACTTTGTAACATTTTGACCTGAGGATACTTTCTTGTAAGCTTAAGCGTGTCCAAGTACATACGGTGGGTGCAGCTCGCGTTACTTCCAAACTTCTAATGGCATATTATCTTGGAATCGTAGAGCTGGCCCTACTTTGTAACATTATGACCCGCGGACACTTTCTTGTAATCTTATGCGTGTCCAAGTACATCTGGTGGGTGCAGCTCGCGGAGTCTATGACAATCAAAGGACGGAAAATGCAATGCAAGTACAGGACCACTAAAACCACAAAGACCAGTCAACCGATTCGCAGGACAGACAGTTTAATTCGTTTCGATGTTCATGAAGGCAATTCAATTCCAGTGGGGATCGAGTTGGAAAAACCGGAAACCAGCAAATGGTTTTCTGAGCATCATTCAGGGATGTTTTTGAGATATCGTGTTCCTACGTGTCAATAAACTATTTATTAATATAGTGGAGAAAGGGTAAGGTGAGGTGAATTGGGGGCAAATGGATGTACAATTTGATTGCACGAAAAGAAGTGCCGCTCCCGTCACTACTCAACACGTTTCCCGCATAGTGGAGTTCGGTGCACGTGGCATTGAAAAAAAGTGAGGCGGCACTCTTTTTTCGTGAAATTACATAGCACGCTTTTCTTGATCAAACAGATAAGGAGGGTAATTTTGGAGTAAAACCATTCCATCCTCATCCAAACCCGGGGGCGGATCAAACCATCAAACAACGCCTGGTATTCAGCGCCTTCCTCAACGTGGGAACGAGGAGTACGGTCGCGTGTGGGGGAAGCCACCCACGCGCCCTTTTATGACGTGTGTTTGTCGCTCCTTCGTCATACGCAGCGACGCATGCATGTTCGTGTACATTGCATCTGGTCAAACCTAATATATGACAGTTTTGAACTCCAGAGCAGTCTCGGATCGAGGTGGATATCAGGCCGAATCGGCCCGATCGTTTTCGGAGCCCGTTTTTTCTTTTTTGACGTCAAGGAACAGTTCACCGAAGGGAAGAAAAAACTCGGATGGGGGCCACATGACAAATGTTATCAGTATCGGTGGCAGAAATGTTGCCATTCTATTACAAACTAACCACACTGAAATGTTTCACTTTTTGTTTTTTTAAACCTACCCTTACAAACATGACTTACATGGTTTGTACAGTGGAAAACACATTTTTTTCTTTCTGATAAGCAAGCTGGGGTTAGGCAGAACTCCACCGGTTATACAACAGCACCATTGGCTTTTGAACCTGCAACCTTCAAACACAAGGTGAACTGCTCCTACCAAACAAGCGGAGTCCCCTCGTTTTGGTTAGAACTTGGAACGACCAAACTTAGTTTTGGTTTGTTATGTAGAGTAGAATGGAGAGATGTAGGGGGTTTGGCTTTTCGCAAAAAGTAATACTTGTTTTTTTAATACAAAAAATTGTGACTTAACAGGGACATTTTTCGAGTATATATATATATAGTGTTGGACCAGAAAAAAAAACTTAAAACTACAATTTTCGAATGAGCCTACCGAGATCTAACAAAAAAGAGGGCCTAAGAAACACATTACTCTATAAAATATTGGTTTGTCCTGTAGAGTAGAGTATGGACATGTAGGGGGTTTGGCTTTTGCAAAATGTAATACAACTTATTTTTTTAATACAAAAAATTGTGACTTATCCCTAAGGACAGACAATTTTTCTAATATATATATATATATATAAAGGGTTAGATTTGAAAAAACCCTATGAAAATCTCGATTCATACCAAAGTTTACATATTTCAGTTTTCTCTCTCTCTCTCTAAAGAGAGAGAGAGAGATGTATTACTTAAGCTCCCTTTTTCATTAGGTCTCGTTAGGCCCCTTCAAAAATCACACTTTTAAGTTTTTTTTATCACATCAAACACCATAGATATTATCTATAGGTTATATTTAGTGAGAACCAGATTTTGGATCATCGGAATCTGACATTTATACAGGTTTTTTCGATAATTCAAAATCAATGGTTATAAAGGCACCAGTTTTTCAGTCTCAAAAAAACATGATTGAAAAGTCAACTCCTACTAAATTGAGCATGCTAAACACATCTAACGGTTCAAATCTATCATAAAATACTTAAAATCTATGAGGCAAAAGGAGAAATGAGGCCTAACATATTCAATTCACACACACACACACATATATATATATATATAAAGCTCACGTACTTTGGGTTCAGCCCTGTCAAGGATGTGAACCCCCACTATAAGAAATATGTGGATTAACGATGATGTGACCTCAATCCATCGCTAAACAGTTTAGCGACGGATTAACGACATATAACTTTCATCATAAAATTATAGTTGCTAATTAACGATGAAAACTATCTGTCGCAAATTCCGTCGCTAATTTGTGATGAATTAGCGAATGCCATGATTCATCGCAAGGTCGTCATTAATATATGAAGATTTTGGTTTGTCGACGGATTAAAATTCGTTGCTACTTCTGTCGCTATTATAGTAACGAACTTCGCGATGAATTAAAATCTGTCGCAAAAACATTGGCCGATTCACTTTTACGACGGATTAATGTCCGTCCGTAATCCATCGCTAAATTGGACGCTGATAGTAAATAGCAACGAATAATATCTGTCGCTAATTCATTGTAAACAATAAAAAAAATTTAAAATTGTTCAAAACATAAATATCGAGAAAAAAATTCTCGTGATACAATTTATACAAAGTATACATAAAAAATACATATAAGAAGAAACTAAAACAATTTATCGATCCACTATAATCGTCGTCAAGTTCTAATTATTTACAAGTGAACATTTACAAAACACATGAAACTAATCATCACCAAAATTCGGTTTGTCATCTTCTTCATTGTCTCGATCTGCCCCTTCAGCTCCTCTACGTTGATTATCTCCAACATCCTACAAAAGAAAAGAAAGGTTAGTATTGATAAACAAAATATAATGAAATAAATTATATGCAATGCACCTAAGTTAAGGCAATCAAAGTAACATGAAATCTAACGACATCCAATACATCACATGAAACTTTTATACCTGCGAGGCACCTGTAGACGAAGTTCCCCTGTCTCGAAAAAAGCTGCACAACTCATTACGAATGACGTCGGAAATTGCTTCATGTAAATAGTCATGCATTGTGTCCTTAACAAGTTGACGTACACCATCCCAAGAATTAGACGGGTCAGTGGGATGCTTGGAGCTGATGCTGGCGAGAGCACTCTGTGAGCCATGACTGGAGGAGGTAACGACTGGTGAGGTGTTCATATTATTCTCAAACTCGAACACACAACCTTTTTTGGGTTTACCTGTTGCAGTCACCCATGCTGCAGGATCAAAAGGTGGATGCTAAGTGGAGTCATCACCATATCGCTCTACCAACTGTTTCTCATATGACTCCTACAAAGTAATGATTACAGTATGAATTAATAATTAAGAATTACAATATTTATGATAATTTGTATATTACAATGTTTATTAATACAATAAATATATATCGTTGTCGTTCTTGCCTTTTCTGATACGAACTCTCTTGTGGTTTTACGTTTATGTGTTTCAACAAACACATCCTTGTATGACACAATGCCTTCTTTTTCAGCTTCCTGCGAAGTTAAATGATAAAAAAATTATTTAACAGGTATGCAACAATACTTATAAAATTGACAATATATATATATATATATATAAATTGATGAATTACCATTTTCTTCAGGTGGCTCCCAAAAGTCCTAGATCCACCTGTGTATAGATGGGCATCAGATATTTTTGTTCGGTTTTGTGCAACCTTCGCTGAGCGGTTTCGAAATTCATTCTCTACCCACTTGTCGTACATTCCATCCCAAACACCTGATCTGATAGTAGAAGGTCCATAGCCCTTCCACTGCAGTGGATCATCTATCCCGCCAGATGTTTTTCTTGTTGCAGTCTTTATATTATGCAGCATGTCTACAAATCGACTAACATCCACCTTCTGTCATACCTTCCTCGTATTTTACTCCTTCATCGTAGTCGCGAAGTGATTCGAAGCCTACAAATATTTTTAGAAAATTAGTAGACATGACTATAACAAAAAATTAAATATAAAACACATTAAAATCATAGGGCAATCCACATTAAAAAATTAAATATTTTTAAAAAGTTAGCGACGGATTTATAACAGATTACGACCGTCGCTAATCCACAAATTTCTTGTAGTGCCTAATCATAAGGTAGTGTCCTTGTTCATGTGGGTTGGGAATTTAACAAAAAGATAAATATGAAGGGTATTAAGGTAATTTTATTATATTTAACCATGGTAAACACAACTCGATCAAAGACGTTGGGTGTTTGAGAATTATTTTTTCTATTAGGCCGGTATTTATAAATTCCCAAACGTTAATAGCATATGTAATTATGTCAAAAGTAATCTGGTTTATGTAAATTTTTCAAAAAAGTTTTAAGCCTTTCTTTCAATGGTTGCCATTGAAGTTAATAAGGAAAAACAATTATTAACTAGTGCATTTTCACCCTTAGGAGAAGTGCGAAAAGGCAGTAACAACATCCAGTAGTTCTCTAGTTCAAGACAGTACTTGCCTAGAGTCATTACTTTTGAAGGATCCAAAGAAGCCTCCATTAGTCACAATTTCTTTAAAGTAGAAAAAAAGGTCTTGAAAACCGAACATGTCTGAAAAGATATTCCATCTTATAGAATACTAAATGAAATACGGGCCTTTCACCAGGTGATTGTGTCTCCATGCTTGCACTCTTAAGCTTTCGGTCATCTGAATTTTTTTTACTAATGAAAAAAATCAGGATCCTTGAGACCCTGTCCCTACGGCCTTCTAAAAATGGGAAGAATCTAATTAAGTATATATTCTTTAAAGAAACTACTGTTGCGTTATCAAAGAGATTATTGACAGAAAAGTCTTGTCATTTAAGGCAAAAAGTTCTAGTTGTATCTTTCGTAAGAAAGAAAGAAGGTAAAAGATTTAATAATAGTCCTAGTTTGGTTAAAACAACTTGACATTGCAAGGATGCATGTTCACATGCTAGCATGCCATTGTGTGCCCCATCAAAGCTTGTATGTGTTTACCTTTTAGGATGCACGGGCAAAAGAACTGGACAAAAAAAAAAAAAAGGTGAGAAACGGCAAAAGAGAAGATGATCGAAAGTCTTCAACAGTTGTAGAATGAGACAGATCACGTCTTATACTACAACTGTCGTAGGCCTCCCCTCATTCTCTTGCAAAAGGATATTGATTCAAATCTTTATAAAGTAGTGGAATTGTTTATCAACGTATCGATATGGGATTTAGGTTTGTGCCTCACATTTGTTTCATATAAAATCATTATTTGAAGGTGAATACAGTTTCAAAAGTTTTTTTTTTTTTTTTTTATATAAGCAAGCTGGGGTTAGGCGGACCACCACCCGAACAACAGCCACCCCCATGTGGCAGAGGGATTCGATCCTGAGCCTTCAGCTTGACACAGGACCCCGCTTACCAAATGGGATATCACCACGTTGGTAACTTCAGAAGGTTAACCATGAGCAGCAATAGATCAACAGCGTGCTTGCTGATTCCAACACAACACTTTGAATGTGCTGCACAAAATCAATAGCTTCAGATCCTCAAGGGAAAAACAACTTGATTCAAAATCAAGCAAGATGGAACTTTTGAATTAACGCCAAGTATACCCAGAACTGTTTCGAATCAGCAGGGGGATGGGTGGCATGGTGAGAGAGAGTTGGTCGGCGGTACAACAATGTCAAGTTGACATAGGGCGATCGATGCCATCTGCAACGGTTCTGTAATCCAAGGGGTTCAACCTGTAAGACTCCTGGAGCTCGGCCTTCGGCCAGGAGCTTGCCGGCAGCCCGTTTCAGCCTGGTTATCGACGACGGCGTTTGCCCATCACGAAAAGGAATCTCGTCCTAATTGTAGGAGACTCGAGGATTCTGTGGCAGGACTGCATTAGAAATTTGGACTGTCATGCAACCAGGCTGCTCTGGTTTGGGGTGTTTCCGGCATGGTGGAGGGGACGAGTCTCTTCGTATCATGCACCCAAGCATTAATCATGACCTCTGTGGTGATTGGGAGATGATGAGTGGCCACACCAGATTTGGAAAAGATACTAATATGGTTCTCGTTACCTTGGTCAATGAAGAACATGGAGATGTGGGGAGGGCGAGGTCAGGGTCATTGACGGATAACATGACGCTCACAAAGATTTTACCCATGCTCAAAATCATACTTGGGGAGGTTCCTAGGCGGCGGATGCAACAAGAAATTATACGCGTTGGGCAAAGCAGGTTATATGTGCCCCCCCCCCCCTAACAGGGCCGGTACTCCATCTCATGTGTTCTCAAAGAGCGTTACGTATAAGATGCAGACCGGCATGTATCCCCATGTGTGTCCGCATCATATTGCATCGTAATTTGGCACCGTCGCAAAGACTTAAGTACCCTTTACCGTCATTCTCTTCCTCTTTCTCGAACGAACATAAATGCCCTCCATCTGGAAAACTGAATCGGCGGTTCGTGAAAAAGACAAAATTGTCCTCCATCGTTATCGCGCCAAAATATTCCGCAAAGTTTGCGTATGTAGCAAGCTGTATGTTGTAGGATTTAAATAGTTCAAAACAATCCAACATGCTTCGCATTCTCGCCCTAAGCAGAAAACTCTACCGGAGCATACTTTGCTTTCATCTGTTGTCGCCGGAGCATCCTTTCCTTTGTTCTGCTACCGCCAGAGCATCTGTTTCCGTCTTACGCGCAGTCGCAACATCGTTGCCACCTTTTGTTGCGTATTAGTTGTTACTGTTGCTTACTCTACAGTTGGAATATCCAAAATCCTATCGTTTCGGTGAGTTTCGTGTAAGGTTTCGTTATTCAATCTGAAGGTTGTTTCTTATACAACGATTTGTAAGTTTGATAAATCTTACAACGATGTATACTTATGAACCCAAATATTCCGACAATTTCTAATCATGATGATCGTTTAATGTGTTGTGCAGGTTAGCAATGTCTGCAGCTCATTAGATTAGAGATACCCCGTCGTTCTATGGTTTGTGTATTAGAGAAGTGATCCGCCAGTCTCATCTATCTAAGGTTTTTGAGAGGTACCAAAATATACTTAAGATTGAGAACGATGAAGACAAGGCGAAAGCCTTGGAATTGTATTATGCGGAGGATTATCTTTCAGATATCGAGGCTACAGAGCAAAGGAAGAATTCTGAAGAACGAAAAATGCAGAAGAAGGATGACGAAGAGAAGGCAAAGCAAAGAAATGGAGAGGAGAATGAAAAGAGAAGGCGGAGGAATAAGGCAGAGCAGAGGGAAAGGGAATTTAACAATCGAATGAAGGATGTTAAGGCGGAAGTGGAGATGATGTACTTGGAGCTTAAAGCAAGCCGAAACAAGGTAAAGCTACTGAAGGAGGCGGAGGAGAGGCGAAGGGAAATGAATAAGGAGGAGGAAGAGAAGGAACGAAATAAGCCTCATGATGAGGAAGATAAGGAAAGACGAAGGAGGGAGAAGGAGTTTGATGAAGGTAAGGAAATGCAAATGCAGGAGAAGAAGGATAAGAAAAAGAAGGAAAGACAACAGAAGGAGAAGAAAGAACAAAAGGAAAGACAACAGAAGGAGAAGAAAGAACAAAAGGAAAGACAAAAGAAGAAGCAGGAGGAGGAAGTGCAGGAAAGAAGGAAACAAGACTTGGAAGAGAAAGAAAGGCGGCGGAAAAAGAAGGAGGAGGAGGAAGAAAAGGAAAGAGAAAGGAACAAGCAGGAGGAGGAAGTGCAGGAAAGAAGGAAACAATATTTGGAAGAGAAAGAAAGGTGGCGGAAGGAGGAGGACGAGAAAAAGGAGAGAGAAATGAAGGAGGAGGAACAAAAGGAAAGAGAAAGAAAAAAGCAGGAGGAGGAAGTACAGAAAATAAGGAAACAATATTTGGAAGAGAAAGAAAGGCGGCAGAAGGAGGAGGAGAAAAAGGAGAGAGAAAGGAAGGAGAAGGAGAATTAAAAAAAGAAGGAGAGAGAAATGAAGGAGATGGAGGACGAGAAAAAGAGGGAGAGAGAAAGGAAGGAGAAGGAGGATGAGAAAAAGAAGGAGAGAGAAAGGAAGGAAAAGGAGGGCGTGAAAAAGAAGAAGAGAGAAAGGAATGAGAGGTTGAAGCCGAAAGAGAAGGAAAGGTAAAGACAGTGGACCAACCTGAAAGGCCTAGGTTGGAGGCAGAACAAGAGAAAAGAGCGACCAAGGTAAATAAGTTTGTCTTGTCTGTGAAGATTTAATAATATGTTTAGCGATTTTGGTATAGCGATTACTGTGTTAGGTATTAATATGTATAGCGATTACTGTGATAGATTGCATGCAACGAATATTATTTATAGTGATTAGTAGAATATTATTTATAAGTACAAATAGAACTAATTTACAATTGGTAGGAATAATATGTTATTTTGTGTTACAGGGAAGTCACAAAGAAGTAGAGCATCAAGTGAAAAGCTCGGAGGTCGGTGTCAATGGCCTGTAGTTCTGTCGTGGTATGGTCAGCTGAGTGCATATCAGAAGGACCGATTACAAAATATGCACTTCGGTGACCTTTTGGACCAACAATATTTTGAAACTTGCTGGAATACCATGACCCACCTGGTAAATAAGTGGAATGATAAGATGAATACATTCCAGTTTGATTCTTTTGAGATCACCATGACGCTAGAAGATGTGGCGAGGATCACTGACCTTAAGTGCGATGGCAATGTTGTCCTATTACGGCATTCAAACTATAACGCAAGGGGAAAATGCACGGCCCTTTTAGGAATGTCGATGGACGAATAGAGTCAATGTATTTCTGGTGGAATCAATTCCACATCAATGAAAGTCTCATTTTTTCGTAATAAATGGGAAGGCCGCTCCGCTACTCGTGCATCTGAAATAGTTGACCAAGAGTTGTGCAGCTTTCTTCTTTATTTTTTTGGTCTTACATTATTTTTCGATTGTTCTGGTTCGAGAATAAGTTTCATGTGGCTGCAGTACCTGACAGACTTATACGAAGTCGACAACTATGCCTGGGCTGTCGCTATGCTCGCGCACTTGTACAGTCAACTCTGTCGCGCAAGTAATGATACGAAAACAGTTGGGGTATTTTGGTCATTTGTTCAGGTATTTGTTGATTACATACTTAGTAATTGTAGACTAATCTCCTTGAAGGTTGTAGTGTT
Source organism: Nuphar pumila (assembly GCF_984573655.1). NCBI lineage: Eukaryota > Viridiplantae > Streptophyta > Magnoliopsida > Nymphaeales > Nymphaeaceae > Nuphar > Nuphar pumila. The sequence continues at coordinate 69,267,295 of NC_143265.1, forward strand.
ACTAATAATATTGTTTTTGTTAGGCTTGGGCGTGAGAACATATTATCCCATTGCGTCCACGTTGTAGCCCTGAGATTTATGGTTTTCCAAAGATCAGTCAATGGGCTAGAATAAACGTCACAGTTCATAATGCTAAGTCCATTTTAGATGGGCTACAACTAAATGAGGTAAATGTTCTAAAATTGTTTACAATCGTGTCAGCATTTATCATTGAGTATTATAAATCGTTGTAATGTTTAGCATTCTTAAGTAATCATCGCTGCAGGATTGTCTTCCGTAATACATATCGTTGTTGCCATATCATGCTTAAGTAAATTGTAATATATTTGTCACTCGTTATTAAAAAGAATTACCAATGTACAGGTTTTGTGGAGACCTTATGGAGATGGGGAGGACGATGACCAAAACGTTGTTGCAGAGGCTGCTAGATTGTCTGACCGCGATTTGTGGCTGTTTTGCAATTATAAAGCCAAGTTGCAGCATGGTAGTCGAGTTCTCCTACAATCTAGCTTGAGGCAGTCTATCCCAAATAAGCCTTTGGAAGTGAGAAGAAAGATGAATAGTGGTGGGAGCAAGAACGTGAATTGGCACGATCGCTACAGGGACGAATTATTAATTTGGAACTCAGGTGGTGTCCGTGCCGTATCGTATGATTATAAAGGAGGATAATTTGATCCCTTCTATTTCGAAAGGTATTGGGAACCAATGCGGCAAAATCTGAAGATTGAGAAAATTGTAAAACCATGCCTCCCAACTGCCCTCTCTCATGTTGCAGCCCAGCCTCTACATCCAAAACGTCGTCTCTCTCTTGTTACAACAACGATTCCCTCAGTAACAAAGCGGGATGAAGAGCGAACACTTGCTACAAAAGAGAACATTGTCTCTGCCACAAGGTTCAAACTTATGGAGAGGGAGAATAAGAAATTAATGACAGAAGTAAGCAATATGGGGATATAATTGAACTCAGTGGTAGAAATGATGACCAATTTTTTTAGTAAGATGGACGCAACCAAGAGGCCACCCATGTAAAACCCATGAATATTAAAGAATTTTCAATGAAATAAAAATGTGTGTTTACGTGAGATAATATGGTTTATGAGATATTCAATGTGATTTTGAGGCTTGCGGGCCAGTCGAGCGAACCCAATAACGAATACTGGAAAGGGTACTTGGATCCGGACCTTGACGAGATCCGATGATCTGACCTGGTTCACGAGGCCAAGTAAGGAAACCCGATGGTTTCAGGATGATAGCGTGAGATCCGAAGCACATTTAAAGTAAGCGAGTGCAAGTTTAAAACCAACGGGTGAAAAATCCACTTGAAAATGGAAGAAATCCATCAACAAAGAAAAACGTCCCAATATGACATAAAAAGAATATTTTTGCAAAAGTAAACACCAAGTGATGGTGTGGTGTTGTGATAGGACACACGGTGTGTGATACCACAACCCAAGGTCAAAACCCCCTGTGCACAAATTATTTTTTTTACAAGAAAGTGATGATTTCTACCTTTGTGAAAAAGGTAAAAACGTGGGCTCAAATTAAACCCTACCTTTTTGGTCTCTCTCCACCAAAAACGTGAGCAACTCCTCTCACCTTACCAAAAATAGAGGAGAATCCCATGCATCAGGGGATGAGGGGTACCACAATAAGGAAAAAAAAGAGTGGAAGTTGAAAAAAATGACACATGGAGTAAAGGGCAAAATCGGAAGAGATGCTATCCCAACAAAAATCGTGGGATTTGGAGGAGATTTATGAGGTTTGAGTTTTGAAACTCCACCTAAGGAAGAGGAGACAAATCAAGAAGTTTTTTTTAGAAATCGTGAAACACGATTTTCTATATCTCTCTTTCTCTCTTTCTCCCTCTCTCTCTCTCCCTCTCTTGGGTGATCAGACCTCCATAGTTGGTGGTGGAGTTTTCTATTGCTACACGACTGGACTTCCATTGGCAAACGTAGTGTGCTACTCCAACGAAGGAAGAAGCGTTGTTTCATTCGCTTGACGCTCCAACAAGAGGTAAGGAGCATTGCTATTTGTATGTGAGTGGTTGATGCCTTGTTGCACATCTATGTTGCAATATCATGGAGTTTACGCGACAAGCACCACCTATATGTAGGTATGTTTAGGGCCTCGAGACCGAGGTGGCATGAGCTGAAACACCAACTAGCCAATAGGTTAATATGTAGTGGTTCAGCCAATGGTTCTCACCCTTGGCCAACGTTGGGGCACTGTGGTGTTCTTTGTAAGGGCATTTTGTTCCTATGTGTATGCCTGGTGATATGTAGTACTCATATCAAAACCTACAGTTCGAATCTATGTAGGAAAATGCATATATTTTTGGTGTGGGTGTTAGCCATGACGGATTCAAGATCGAAACAAAAGTAAGTAGGCGAATGGCGTGGAACCTTAAGTATCTCGGATTATTATTCATGAAATTATTGTTTGGTTGTATTTTCTTATTCAATACACTTTTCATACTTTGTAGATTGAATGGTCTTAATCAAGTCTGAAGTTATGTATACGTGATTGCAATATTACATCATAGAAAAATAAAGATATATCATTCCTATAGGCTAATTCGATTGGATTTGATGTTTTTGAATGTGGAACACACCTATATTTATAGTTGAAAGATTTCATATATTGAGAATGAAAGGGGTGGCAAAATAGTTCATTTAGAATGATCAAAATGTTTGAAAAATAAAAAGATACGCCCTTTTAAAAGTTACAGAAAAACGGCAAAATTAGTCGACTGGAACAATAGTTAGTCAACTGATAATATGTTCAGTCGACTGATAAAACCTTCAGTCGACTGCTGCTAAAATTTCCAAGAAACAGACATTCTGTTCAATCGACTGATAAAACCTTCAGTCGACTGATGCTAAATTTTTTCCAGAAAACAGATATTCTGATCAGTCGACTGATAAAACCTTCAGTCGACTGATGCTAAAATTTTCCAGAAAACAAATATTCTGATCAGTCGACTGATGCTAAATTTTTCCAGAAAACAAATATTCTGATCAGTCGACAGATAAAACCTTCAGTCGACTACTGCTAAAATTTCCAGGAAATAGACATTTTGTTCAGTCTACTGATAAAACCTTCAGTCGACTGATGCTAAAATTTTTCCAGAAAACAAATATTCTGATCAGTCGACTGATGCTAAAATTTTCAGAAAATTGATATTCTGTCCAGTCGACTGATAAACCCTTCAGTCGACTGCTGCTAAATATTTTCAGAAAACAGACATTCTGATCAGTCGACTGATAAAACCTTCAGTCGACTGCTGCTAAATATTTCCAGAAAACAGACATTCTGATCAGTCGACTGATAAACCCTTCAGTCGACTGCTGCTAAATATTTTCAGAAAACAAACATTCTGATCAATCGACTCCTGCTAAATATTTTCAGAAAACAGACATTCTGATCAGTCGACTGATAAAACCTTCAGTCGACTGCTGCTAAATATTTTCAGAAAACAGACATTCTGATCAGTCGACTGATAAACCCTTCAGTCAACTGATGCTAAATTTTCCAGAAAACAGACATTCTGTCCAGTCGACTAATTTTATAAAAAAATAACATTTTGCTTAAAAGATTTGAAGCAAAAAGGTTGGTCGACTGGTGAGTCTATTGGTCGACTAATAAACCTGAAAAATTAAGTAAAGAGTTTTCTAAAATGATTTTCAAAGGGGGTTCTTTTAGAAAAGTTCTCCTAAAGACTTTTTAGGTGAAATGCAATTGAAATATCTATGAAGGGAATAGTTTTGATGGTAAACTAAATATGTGATTCACATATGGACTTTAGGATTATGTCTAATACATGGAACACACATGGTACAGATACTTGCACAACGAAGATCATTTCTTGTTCAGGACAATATAAGAGTTCAAAAATGAACATGTGGTTTCGCTAAATGTTGGGAGTGCCAAACAAGCACTTAAGAAATGATAAAGTTAGATAATGCCATGTTGCGGCGTAACCAATGGGGGTACGAAACGTACACTCGAGCTTATAAACAAAAAAATTTAAAATGCCGAATGTATAAGTACTCGACACAAAGTTGAACCAGAATTCTGAGAAATTATGGTTGCCGCCTATTGGGCTTCTAGTGGGTAATGTGCATACACTACGATCACCCCGAATGTGGGTTGGGATTTTGGAAAACCCATGTGGTGCAATAACTTGCACATAAGAATAAATAAAATTAAAAAAATATGCATATATAATACTTATGGGATTCTGGGTATACCTGAAAGACGGTATATGTTACTGGTTTCCCGGGATACTGGGTATACCTAAAAACGGTATATGTTACTGGTTTCCTAGGGTTCTGGGTACATCTGAAAGACGATGTATGTTACCGGACCTCTCGTGGTGTGATGATTCGCACGTGATTATAAATAAGATGGTAAATGATAACATAAACATAAAACTTTCGAGATTCTGGGTATACCTGAAAAGCGGTATATGTTTCTGGATTCTCTGGGCTCTGGGTATACCTGAAAGACGGTATATGTTACTGGACCCATGGTCTACCTTGGAGAGGGTAGGTGGTACGTACTTCGTGGACGTTCGTGTTTTCGTGAGAGCTAGGTGTCTCACTGTATTGTCTTGGTCCGCTACAAGGTCTATGCCTGTGTGTACCCACAGGGTAAGAGTAAGATAAGCATTAAATAATTTAAGTTGACTAGAAACTTATCTCTGAAGAATTATATACTGTTAATTTGGCTTTAGTGAAACTTATAGAATCTACAGCTTGTACTAATGTAGATAAATATACCTTTAGTTCAGTCATCTTTTGCACTGTATCATGAATTAGAAATCATAATTATCTTCTTAGAATGATATAAACTTCCATGCTAGTTATATCTGCAGTTGTTGCACATATTTGTACACAGAACACTGAGCACCACATATAAATACTTTGTTTCTTACGCAGACAGGGGAGTCTGACCCTTCTACTTTAAATGTTTTTCAGGCAACACATAAATGGAGCATCGTGGCGTCGCATTTGGAAGTAGTCAAGAGATCTCAGTTTTTCAGTGTTTTCTATTTGAACTCTGATTAGTAGATTTACATTTCTGTTATGAGATGTAATTAATGTCATTAATATTTCAATTAATGAATGGTATGTTGTTGGTACTTCTCTGTTTTTACCCTGTAATGCACCCGACTTGTGTTTTTCGCACTTCCGCTATTTCGAAAAAAAAATTACTCCAAAATTTTCACTATAAAAAGTTGGGGCATTACAACTTTGGTATCAGAGCAGGACTGAAAAATATGAGATCTTGGCTCTTCCAGCGACCGCGATGGCTCTGTAAGTATGTAGAAATGTGGTTTTTTAATGTAGAGATAAAAACATATAATTACATATTATATTTTCATGGAGTTATAACTAAGGTTAGAATGGCCTTTTACTTCCCAAATGAATGGCTTGGGTAAACCGTTGCAATGATTTATGGAGATGCTACATAACCTGGCCGAAGTGGTAGGCCGACAGACTGCTGCAATGCAGCTGATGGGCGACAAATTATAGCATGTGAACCATTAGAGGATACATAGAAGATGAGTGTCACTTAAAGTATGGTATATATTTTTTTTCTAGATGGGAAACGTGGATGCACTTGAGGGCATAGCTTCCCAAGTTAGTCTTGTGTCAACTCCTGCGAGAGTTGAAGTTCTGGAGCGAAACCCAGGAACTGCTCGCGTATTCTACATTCTCGAAACTGATTTGGTGAATCATAACGAATATCAAAATTATTATCCTAATCACATTGGAAACAATGATTTTGTTGATAAGAGTCATTGGATGAGGCTCTAAGTTAATGTTTTTCCTTTTTTCCAACTTCGTTGGAGATGTTAGTGACTCTATCATTAATGAGGGGTACCTTCCCGAATAATCTTTTGGACAGAAGGTGAAAGCCTTGTCTGTGCCGGTTAAACCTTTGAGTTCCTCGTTGGAGGATGTTGTAGATCCCCAGTTGTTCTTGGTGATGAGAACGTAAATGATGTTATATGCTTAGCAAATGGCTTCTGGGTTGCCGATGATGGCATTCGACTCCTGAGAGGGTCATAGTTGAGAACTACATAACACCAGACTTCTGGGTATTATGGTTTTTGAAAGAGCATTGTGAGAATTCTTGTTTCCCAACCACAGTTGAAAGGGATTGTGGTGAGTTGAGTTGGCTCAGGTGGTGATTCCGGGTAATGCCAACATTGTCATTAGGGTGGTGATGCTCTAATGATGTCATTAGAGTGATGATTCTCTAATGAAGGTTGCTGAAGTGGTGATTCTTCAGCGATGCCGTTAGAGTAGTGATTCTCTAACGATGCCGCTAGGGTGGTGATTCCCTAACGATGTCATTAGAGTGGTGATTCTCTAATAAAGGTTGTTGGAGTGGTGATTCTCTAGCAATGTCGTTAGAGTGGTGATTCTCTAACGATGCCGTTAGGGTGGTGGTTCCCTAACGATGCCATTAGAGTGGTGATTCTCTAATGAAGGTTGTTGGAGTGGTGATTCTCCAGCCATGCCATTAGAGTGGTGATTCTCCAATGAAGGTTTTTGGAGTGGTGATTCTCCAGCAATGCCGTTAGAGTGGTGATTCTCTAACGATGCCGCTAGGGTGGTGATTCCCTAACGATGTCATTAGAGTGGTGATTCTCTAATGAAGGTTGTTGGAGTGGTGATTCTCCAGCAATGCCGTTAGAGTGATGATTCTCTAACGATGCCGCTAGGGTGGTGATTCCCTAACGATGCCATTAGAGTGGTGATTCTCTAATGAGGTTGTTGGAGTGGTGATTCTCCGGCAATGCCGTTAGAGTGGTGATTCTCTAACGATGCCGTTAGGGTGGTGATTCCCTAACGATGCCGTTAGGGTGGTGATTCCCTAACGATGCCATTAGAGTGGTGATTCTCTAATGAAGGTTGTAGGAAGTGGTGATTCTTCAACAATATCGTTAGAGTGGTGATTCTCTAACAATGTCATTAGAATGATGATTCTCTAATGAAGTGGTGATTCTTTAGCAATGTCGTTAGAATGATGATCTTCTAACGATGTCATTCGAGTGATGACTCTTTCTTTATGATATTGAAGTGGTAATTCTCCAGATAGTGTGTTAGAGCGGAAGTTCTCTAACGTGAGTCGCCTAGAATGGTGATTTTCTGACGATAGCGGCCTTATGCGGTGTCGTTTGAGGTTGTTCAAAGAATATATGTATAAAATGAGTTATTGCACCAATAAATTTTATTGTGGCACTATTTGAATTGTGTATCGTACATTTGAGAACTATGAAAGATTGCTAAGGATATTACTTAGCAAGCATAATTGTGTAACCTAACGATTAACTATTATTATGTTTCTGTCTTGATAGATGGCATGGGAGGCCAGGTGCAACGATATCATGGACACTGTGAACAACCTTGCTGAGGTTGTGCAACAGCAGGTGGTTGCAATGCAACAAGTGGGTGCAAACCTCCAACAGGTGGCCCAAGATAGGCAGAACATAGATGCAGTCACTTACAAGCGCTTTATGGAAATGGATCCTCCTGTTTTTAAGGACAAGACGGATCCAGAAGCGGCTGAGACGTGGATACGTGAGATTGAACGTATTTTTCGTGTTTTGAATGTTCCAGAGGAACAAAAGGTGAACTTCGGTACTTATCGTTTGAAGGATCATGCTGAGAAGTGGTGGGATACAATCTATGCGGTCAAGTTCCAGAATAAAAAAGTTACTTGGGACGAGTTTATTGAGGTTTTTAACTCTGCATATTTCCCTAAGCATGAACGTAGTAAGAAGATGCAAGAATTTTTAGACCTACAACAAGGGGCAACAACACTGGCGGATTATATCACTAAGTTTCGTTGTCTGGAACGATATTGCCCAAATGTATACACCGTGGAAGAGGATCGAGCAATGAAGTTTGCTCGTGGATTGAAGCCAGCTTTGAGAACCAAGGTGTTCACCCGAGGGCCAAAATCACTCGATGAGGCCATCGAAGTAGCGACCCTATTGGAAGAAGACTAGGTCAAAGAGCAAAAGAACCAATGGAATAAACCCGAGCATCAGATCAAGGTTTATGTGAGTACTAATGAGAAAAATCCTAGTGAAAAGGAGTTCACACCACCTATAAAAAAGAGAATGCGGCAGAAAGGCTACCCGAACCGCCAACAACAAAGGAAATCACAACAACCAAAGGTTCAACAAATTTGTCAACGGTGCGATGAGTATCATCTCTTCGGAGTTTGCCCTCTCTATAATGGCAAGTGTTTCAAATGTGAGCAACCAGGACATATTGCTAAGTTTTGCCCGAAGAAGTCTACTGAAAATTTAGTTTAAGCTGATTCGACTCCATTGAAGGAAAATACATGCCAATAAGTAAGAAATACCATAACCTTTTTGTCGAGTGATGTTTGTGATTTCGCGGACGAAATTCTTTTTAAGGAGGGTAGGATGTAAAACCCATGAATATTAAAGAATTTTCAATGAAATAAAAATGTGTGTTTACGTGAGATAATATGGTTTATGAGATATTCAATGTGATTTTGAGGCTTGCGGGCCAGTCGAGCGAACCCAATAACGAATACTGGAAAGGGTACTTGGATCCGGACCTTGACGAGATCCGATGATCCGACCTGGTTCACGAGGCCAAGTAAGGAAACCCGATGATTTCGGGATGATAGCGTGAGATCCGAAGCACATTTAAAGTAAGCGAGTGCAAGTTTAAAACCAACGGGTGAAAAATCCACTTGAAAATGGAAGAAATCCATCAACAAAGAAAAATGTCCCAATATGACATAAAAAGAATATTTTTGCAAAAGTAAACACCAAGTGATGGTGTGGTGTTGTGGTAGGACACACGGTGTGTGATACCACAACCCAAGTTCAAAACCCCCTGTGCACAATTTATTTTTTTTACAAGAAAGTGATGATTTCTACCTTGGTGAAAAAGGTAAAAACGTGGGCTCAAATTAAACCCTACCTTTTTGGTCTCTCTCCACCAAAAACGTGAGCAACTCCTCTCACCTTACCAAAAATAGAGGAGAATCCCATGCATCAAGGGATGAGGGGTACCACAATAAGGAAAAAAAAGAGTGGAAGTTGAAAAAAATGACACATGGAGTAAAGGGCAAAATCGGAAGAGATGCTATCCCAACAAAAATCATGGGATTTGGAGGAGATTTATGAGGTTTGAGTTTTGAAACTCCACCTAAGGAAGAGGAGACAAATCAAGAAGTTTTTTTTTAGAAATCGTGAAACACGATTTTCTATATCTCTCTTTCTCCCTCTCTCTCTCTCCCTCTCTTGGGTGATCAGACCTCCATAGTTGGTGGTGGAGTTTTCTATTGCTGCACGACTGGACTTCTATTGGCAAACGTAGTGTGCTACTCCAACGAAGGAAGAAGCGTTGCTTCATTCGCTTGACGCTCCAACAAGAGGTAAGGAGCATTGCTATTTGTATGTGAGTGGTTGATGCCTTGTTGCACATCTATGTTGCAATATCATGGAGTTTACGCGACAAGCACCACCTATATGTAGGTATGTTTAGGGCCTCGAGACCGAGGTGGCATGAGCTGAAACACCAACTCGCCAATAGGTTAATATGTAGTGGTTCAGCCAATGGTTCTCACCCTTGGCCAACGTTGGGGCACTGTGGTGTTCTTTGTAAGAGCATTTTGTTCCTATGTGTATGCCTGGTGATATGTAGTACTCATATCAAAACCTACAGTTCGAATCTATGTAGGAAAATGCATATATTTTTGGTGTGGGTGTTAGCCATGACGGATTCAAGATCGAAACAAAAGTAAGTAGGCGAATGGCGTGGAACCTTAAGTATCTCGGATTATTATTCATGAAATTATTGTTTGGTTGTATTTTCTTATTCAATACACTTTTCATACTTTGTAGATTGAATGGTCTTAATCAAGTTTGAAGTTATGTATACGTGATTGCAATATTACATCATAGAAAAATAAAGATATATCATTCCTATAGGCTAATTCGATTGGATTTGATGTTTTTGAATGTGGAACACACCTATATTTATAGTTGAAAGATTTCATACATTGAGAATGAAAGGGGTGACAAAATAGTCCATTTAGAATGATCAAAATATTTGAAAAATAAAAAGATACGTCCTTTTAAAAGTTACAGAAAAACGGCAAAATTAGTCGACTGGAACAATAGTTAGTCGACTGATAATATGTTCAGTCGACTGATAAAACCTTCAGTCGACTGCTGCTAAAATTTCCAGGAAACAGACATTCTGTTCAGTCGACTGATAAAACCTTCAGTCGACTGATGCTAAATTTTTTCCAGAAAACAGATATTCTGATCAGTCGACTGATAAAACTTTCAGTCAACTGATGCTAAAAATTTTCCAGAAAACAAATATTCTGATCAGTCGACTGATAAAACCTTTAGTCGACTGATGCTAAAATTTTCCAGAAAACAGACATTCTGATCAGTCGACGGATAAAACCTTCAGTCGACTACTGCTAAAATTTCCAGGAAATAGACATTCTGTTCAGTCGACTGATAAAACCTTCAGTCGACTGATGCTAAAATTTTTCCAGAAAACAGATATTCTGATCAGTCGACTGATAAAACCTTAACCAATTTTCTATGTGGAAATCGGGTCATGCAAAGAGGCATGAAAACTAAATTAATAGCCCACACGAGATTCTTGTGTCCCATACCTATCTGTCGAATGCATCAGAGCCTGTCATGAAATAGAAAATATAAGACACTGCATTAAGTTTCACAAGAAATGCAAACCTCCTCCCAACATTGATTACATACCAAAAGACATGTAAAACTGAAGCTATCGTTGCCAGAAATCTGGTCGGGAGGAATGAAGGTTTCAACGTTCGGTGTTACTTCTATAGGGTATTACTGCATGTTGGACATTACACGAGTTAGATATTGACAAGCTTCACGTAATGGAAAGCAATATAATGTCTTATATACCTGTTCATTCGAAGGGCTTTGTTGTTTTTTATTACAGGTTGGTTGTTTCTTAGTCCTTTTCTTGCCAACCAATTCTAGTGCACCCTTTGCCCTCCGACGACTGTGATCAGAGGCATGTTTTCTTTTGATACCCTTCGCTTCATGAATATGTCCATCATAATCAACAATGTTCACTACTGACTTGTTGAAGATAATGTTTACGCTTCGGCGCAACTTCTCAGGAGTGTCAAGCGAAACATGATTTTCACCTACGTTGCTCGATCCCATTATCTTTGACTGGTATTCATTCACTGCAACGGACTTAAGGTGAATTAACTCCACGTTTTCAAGTAACTCCATTGAAGCTTTTCTCACACATACATAACCTTCTTCACTTCTCAATGCCAAATCAGCAACATGCATAAATGACCTACACAGTTGTTGGTAACGGGAGGCTATGTGGTACTTCTTGTCAACACCAGATTTACTCACATTGTCCATAACAAGCATTTCAATCTTTGCACGTCTCTTCCATCTTCGCATTACGTAAGACTCAGGTATTTCTTGTATCTTCTCTTGATTGAGTGTCTTTAATGCATGACAGCATAAAATACCTATGAATTCATACATTTTGCACCAACATTCAACTCTTCCGTTGTCAACATTGTACGTGACATGTGCTTCTTGCCTTTCGTGATGCTTTTCGCCCTGCCATAAAATATTGTATTTGTGCATATTCTCGGTTTGCATGAGTCTTTCTATTTTGCAATTCATGACATATAATACCTCTTTCTTGATCCATTCAAATACAGTTAGTGTATACAGAGTTGTAGGTCGCATCAATATTTTCATGCCAAAAGTTAGAGGTCGTGTATTAAAACATTTCACGTCTTGTTCAAGCTCATTCTGTCTTAGACCGTCCACAAATAATTCATATTGTTCCATGAAACAAAACTTGTTAAACATGAATACAGGGTTTTCTTCGGCGTGGCATGCATAGATTCAGCTCTTTGTGTGCTTATCATACCTGCACAAAAGTATTGTCTTCCATATGCCAATGCTCACTTCTCCTTTTCTGCATATAAATTTTGTAACCAAAGACAGTCTTTAAGGTCGTATATCTTAATCATTTCCTCCCAATCTGACATAAAGGTGACCTCGTCTACGCTATGAAGTACACACCTTGTAAACTTTTTGTCAAACCCTGTCTTCTGATTAAATATGTGTCCTATGTTCTTTTCTGCATTTTGAAAGATATGCCACAAACATAAGCGATGATGTGCATCTGGCCACACATGAAGCACTGCAACCGCAATTGTGTGATCTCCATCTGTAAGTACACCTTCAGGTTGCTTCCCGTTTATTGCCTGTGTAAATACTCTGAACAACCACTCAAAGCTTTCCTTGGTCTGGTCATACAAAAATGCCCCGCCTAATATACAACTCTGTGCGTGATGGTTCACTCCGACAAACTGCGTAAATGACCATTGTTCAGTATTAATCTTTACTGTAGTATCAAATACAAGCACATCATTGAAGCATTCATAATCTACTCTTGACTTTGAATCTGCCCAAAACATATTCACAGCATATCCATCTTCATCCACTTGTATTACACTAAAGAAACCATGTTCATTACTTGATTTATTTTGTAAGTAATCAACCAAAGGACATATGTCTTCATTCTTCATGCTATTTATCCTCTTCCTTCTAAAGTGGTTTCTTAGATTCAAAAGTATGAATGGCACATTATCGCGACCACCATCTATGTGGGTAAACAAATTGTATGTCTTCCTTGGTGCAATGCTGGCGCTATCGGCTATTTCAGCCATTGCAGCATGCGCTACAGTTACTTTATGATATGACCTTAGCATAGGAGTCATAAATGATGCAGATAAATCATGATTATGATCACTGATTAAAGTACAAACTACAAATTTCCTATCCGGATGTCTTCTCAAAACCATTCTCGCTTGACATCCACATCTTGATTCTGACATGCTCCTTGTTGGATTTCCCATTGATTTCTTCCAACCTTCCTTGGAACAAACATATGCCTTTCTAACCAAGACACCCTGTGCATTTTTTGACCAAGAAAACCTTCTCACACTGAAGCCAACTTTTAAGGCATAATCATTGTAAAATTTATATGCAACTTCCTCATTATTAAACTGCATTCCTTCTACAGGAACAAAGTCAAGTGTAATTCCATGTACATTCCCAGTTTCTACACTTTTATTATGTGTACTGACATCAAAATCTACCTCATTATTGAATTGCATTTCTTCTACTTGAACATTCAAGTCAAGTGTACTTCCATGTACATTCCCGGTGCCGAACCTTTTATTATGTGTACTGTCATGGTAATCTACCTCATTATTGAATTGCATTTCTTCTACTGGAACATTCAAGTCAAGAGTGGGTCTAATGCCTGCACCCTTCTTTTCATGTGCATCATTAGTGCAGATATTCAATTCTTCAGTTGCGTTATTAGTATAGATGTTCAATTATCCAGATCTTTCAATTGATTGAGCTACATCATCTTTATTACAACTTGATGATAAGCTCAACAATGTTTTAAGCAATATATCAATTTGTATTGGCAACAAAATAGCAAACAAATCGATATTAACTAACAAAAATATATCTCACAAAAATGGGAGTATGTTACTAATACAGCGGTTTGAGATACAATGCATATAATGAGTGAATGTAGGATACCTAATAGGGTAGAGGCCCTTCCTAGCATTTGTAAACAAGCATTCTTGTGAACAGGTCCCAGCATCTTACAAATATCGATAAGTTTCCAACCATCGTAAGAACAAGATCTACCTGCAATAACCAAACAATGCCTTAATGTCAGACAAGACAACATGCCTTCTTCATCGATAGCATGATGAGATGGAAAGCTACTCACGTTGCCTTAATGGCACTGGTGGGAATGTTTGTGCATCATTGCTTTCTTCCATAATGCCTAACAACAACGAAAAAGAAGAGAAGACAGTGGAATGTTTTGTAAGCAATATATCAATTTGCGTTAGCAAGCACATACGTTTACTACGATTTAATCAGGATGCATATAACAACAGATACTGATAAGGTTAAGCAAGTCAAAGCAATGATTTAATGAATGACAGTATCAAAGCAAGTGCAATTTGATATTTGCTTATACTGAGCATCGAGTTGTCACTTACCATGCCAATAAAAGACACATGTCGTACATGTGTGTTGACGATAACGCTCTCATTATATCCACGAGGTTGTAAAGCGAGTTCAATAGAAATCGCTGACAGAGCAGCGATATGAATGCAAAAATTGCACCCGCATGCGTGTAACGATGTGTTTCTGCACGCACACGTTTTCAAAGTTTGTATACAAATATCTTAGAAATACATATTACAAAACATATAATATCTTACAAATCGATATACATATCGAATAATATATTGAAAATCGATACGGCAGTTCAGCATAATAACTTACAACTCAACAATACAAAATCATAATATCTAAAAGGTCGATAAATATATCATACAATAAATTACAAATTGATACGGAAGAAATTGAGCATAATAGCAAACAAATCGATATTAACTAACAAAAATATATCTCACAAAAACGGGAGTATGTTACTAATACAGTGGTTTGAGATACAATGCATATAATGAGTGAATGTAGGATACCTAATGGGGTAGAGGCCATTCCCAGCATTTGTAAACAAGCATTCTTGTCAACAGGTCCCAGCGTCTTACAAATATCGATAAGTTTCCAACCATCGTAAGAACAAGATCTACCTGCAAGAACCAAATAATGCCTTAATGTCAGACAAGACGACATGCCTTCTTCATCGATAGCATGATGAGATGGAAAGCTACTCACGCCGCCTTAATGGCACTGGTTGGAATGTTTGTGCATCATTGCTTTCTTTCATAATGCCTAACGACAACGAAAATGAAGAGAAGACATGGGAATGTTTTGTAACACAAGGCAGGCACCAGAAGGCGACAATGTGTTGTAAAACAGGATAAAAAACAAGGCGGAAACCTTGACTGGAGACAAAGGCAAAGTTTGGGTTGATAATGGGAGCTACTGTTACAACAGATGGCGCAGGAGGTTAATGAATAGGGAATGTCTCCACTTTAAATAGTTAACATCAAACTTTGTGGATGGAGGACTTTTTTGTCCTTTTCTCGAAAAGTAGTTTCCCAACTTTTGAATGGAGGATATTTTTGTCATTTCCTCGAACCGTCATTTCAGGGTAAGAATAGCAAGAAAGGGTATTTAAGTCTTTGCAACAGCACCAGACTACGATGCAAAGTTATGTCAACATACACGGAAATACGAGCCCATGTGCGTAAATACGTGGCACTCATTCGACCCCCCAAACACAGACGTGGGATTCCGTGAATCATCAAGGGTGAACATACACCACCCTCCCATTGGGGGCTTGTCGGCTTCCAAGACCGGCAGTGGTCAGGCGGATTGACGTGCGTGGTTGGCATTGTCATGAGGCAACACTATAACTCTTTTTAGCCAATCTTATCAAACAAAAAAAAAATTGGCATTGTATGTATCTCGGACACCAAAATAGAGGTGTTTGATGCAGGTTTTATTGCTCAAATATGGAGGGGGAGTTCTTTTGATTAATTACCCTCGAACAGAAGGTCGGGGGTATTCTGGTAGTTTGGGGAAAGGGTTTAAGCAGTGTGGTGAAGCACCGTGGCCGGTTCTTTACATATCTTCACTCTCACCTCGGTATATAGACCAACCACATCAGTCTTGAAGCAATTTTTTTTGGAAGGAACTTGTGGTTTTAGGTCAAATGAGATTGAAAAACTAACTGGTGTGTTGCGGGGGACTTTAATTGCTGCCTCCACACTTATGAATCAAATTGTGAGCAAAGATACACAAGAAGTATATGTAAATTTGCTAACTTTATTGATGCATGGGGACATGGTAGATCTCCCACGTTTCAAGGGGGCTTTTCACTTGGTCTAGTAGAATAAGTGATCCTTGTATGTGAAAGCTAGACTAATTCATTGTAAAGAGGGTGGTGGAAAAGATCACACGATGGGCGGCTCATCTATGGGACCTATTTCAATTTTAAATCATGCTCCTATCATGCTTGAATGGGATGAGTTGGAAAAATCATCAAAGATTTAGATTTAAACTTTGGTGGCTGAGAGATCTTAACTTCTCTATATATCTATCACTTCTATCGCCTGCCAAGGTTTGTTTTTTTCTTGCATTTTTATTTTTAGGGGTTTTGTTTTAATTTTTAATTTTAAAAACTATTTAGTAATAAATGCATGCTTAATCTTATTTTATTTCAAGTAGATTTAGATTTTGGGGTTTTTTTTTTATTTTAATTGCTACTTTAAAAATTTAACTAATGAATGCATGCTTAATCTGATTTTTTTTCAAGTATGAATTACATTTTAGGGATTTTGCATTTTAATTATTAATTTTATAATTTATTTAGTGAATGCATGCTTAATCTAATTTTTTTTGCTTAGTGTGATTTTGATTTTAGGGGTTTTGTATTTTAATTTCATAATTTATTTAGTGAATGCATGCTTAATCTTTTTTTTTTTTTGCTTAGTGTGATTTAGATTTTTGGAGTTTGGTATTTTAATTGTTAATTTCATAATTTATTTAGTGAATGTATGCTTAATCTGATTTTTTTAAAGAATGATTAGATTTTAAGGGTTTTGTATTTGAATTGATAATTTTGCACTTTATTTAGTGAATGCATCATAAATTGATTTTTTTTCTGATGTATGATTTAGATTTTAAAGGTTTTACATTTTAATTGCTAATTTTATAATTTATTTAGTAAATGCATGCTAAATCTGATTTTTTTCAAATGTGATTTAGATGCTATGGGTTTTGCATTTTAATTACTGATTTTATTATTTAGTGAATGTATGCTTAACCCAATTTTTTTTAAGTATGATTTAGATTTTAGGGATTTTACATTTTAATTGTGAATTCTATTATCTATTTATTGAATGCATGTTGAATCTATTTTTTTTCAAGTATGATTTGGATTTTAGAGGTTTTGCACTTTAATTGCTAATTTTATAATTTGTTTAATGAATGCGTGCTAAATCTTATTTTTTTCAAGTATGATTTAGATTTTAGAAATTTTATATTTTAATTTATAATTTAATATTTTATTTAGTGAATGCAAGCCTAATTCAATTTTTTAAGTATAATTTAGATTTTAAGGGTCTTGTATTTAAATTGATAATTTTGCACTTTATTTAATAAATGCATCCTAAATCAGATATTTTTTTTCGTATATATGATTTAGATTTTAGGGGTTTTGCATTTTAATTGTTATTTTTTTATTTATTTAGTGAATGTATTCTAAGTATGATTTTTTTTTTCAAGTATGATTGAGATGTTATGGGTTTGGTATTTTAATTGTCAATTTTATAATTTATTTAGTGAATGCACACTTAATCAAATTTTTTTCAAATATGATTTATATTTTAAGGATTTTGTATTTTAATTGCTAATTTTGTAATTTATGTAATGAATGCACGCTTAATCTGATTAGTTTTTCATATGACTTAGAATTCAGTGACATTGCATTTTAATCCATATGTTTTATAATTAATTTAATATATATGTATTTATATATAACTAGATTATCAAGGTTTTTAATTAATTATATATAACTATATTTATGTATGTAATACTTTAATATTTTTTATGTGATATCTAGTTAGGCAATACTCTTTGAAATTGCACATATCTAAAGAAGTATATATGCATTATGGATGACAAAAAGAGTTTTTTTTGTCCAAACTAAAAAAAACGAAGTTTAGGAGTTTTGGGTTCGTGAGAATCCATATTTTATGGAAAATATAATTCTAACTATAGAAAATCGAAAAAAAATATGGCATCCCACCATGGTCGCCAAAAACTATTGATACGAATTTCAAAGATGGTAAAGAAATGACTTACCTGAATTCACAAAATCCTTTTGAAACATGTGGGGACGTCATATACGAGTCTTGATCGCTCCCTCTCTCTTAGGAAAGAGTCATTCTTTTATTGCAAATTTTTGAAAAATCATGTCCTATCATTTGAATCTTCGGATCACCCACTAGTACTTTTAAGTGGTGAGCTTGGGTATATCGGTGGCGGTATCATTGAAGTCGGATAATCTATATCAGTACCCTTCAGTTGTTAGCTTGTGCATATCAGTGTAGACCCAGAAGGAAACCTTGACTTATAAAATCCACAGAGACCACACATATCTGTGGATATATCTTTCAAGGAGAATTAGGGTATAATGAATACCCGATCCAAAACCCGAAAACTCTAAATCCAATCCATTCCAGATGAACCACCTCTTGATAATCCCACATACGGGATGCTACCCCATATAATGTTGAACATCATATTCAATAAAGATCCTGAAGAGAGGACCCACAGTGACATTCCTAATGAGCCTATGGACGATCAAAAAAAAGAAAAGCCCCAATGTTCTCCAAGTATAGCTTGCGTCGGTACCCTCATCAGTCTCGTAAAGGTTCTCATGCGGGTTACGAGATGGGTAGTTCCAATACGGATGAATCTACCAAAAGTAAAATTCTAAAGACATCGCATCTCAAAGCTTGGTCTAAAGAAAGTCACCCTCACTAGTCTCATAAAGGTCTTCAAGCGGGTTACGAGATGGACAACTCTAGCATAGGCAAGTCCACCATAAGACAAACCTTAAGGACCTTACAAACCTCACATTTCAAAGCCTAATCAAAAGAAAGGGATATGCTAGCGTAGGCCAGATAGAAAATGAAAAAGATGGAAAAGAAAATGAAAGATATTCAAGAGAAGATTAAACAAGAACAGCATGAGCCAACAAGAGGGTCAGAAAAGCCCAAGAGTTAGAACACAAAGAAGCACATGCCTACAGGAAGGACATAAGAGCTCAGGAGTCAAATTTAAAAAATGGTTACAGCTAGTACAGTGAGTCCCATGTGTCTAGCTGGGAGAGAAAAGTTCATAGACCTCGGTTGACTCGCCTGGTCTATAGATTGAAAGTACTCTTTAGAGGATTTCTTGCCTGAGGGATGTGATGAGGACAATCTCCCCAAGCTTTTAAAGTTCAATAGGAAGAGATACCCAAGAACAAACATGACCATGTTCATGGGAAGCATGACCAAATATTGAAACAACGATAGGAAGCTGATCAACTGGTTTCCCAAGAGTCTAGAGGAAGAAGCTCTAGAATGTTTTACCACCCTGAACCTCCAACAGGTCAAGGAGTTCAAGCATATCATGAATCTAATCATGGACTATTTTTGCTTCAACTTGGAGGTCTTTCCAATCATAAGCCAATTATATGACCTGAAGCAGAAGAGAGATGATACTACTCATAAATTTATAAATCGATGGAGGTTCGTGGTCAATCAAATGAAGGATTCAATCTTAGATTTTCATGCCTTGATGATAGCCATGGACAACTTCTCCCTAATCAGCATAGCTCAAGTTGAAAACTATGTCGAACTCATAAAAAAGGCCACCACCTTTGAGGTAGGTATTAAGAGAGAAGTATATGATGAATTCCTAAAGAACAATAAAGAAAACAATGCATATAGAAAGTCAGACTCATCCAAAGGTCAGATTAATATTATGCGGGCCACAAGAAAAAATATCAAAAAGAATGACAGTTAGGGACAAAAGGCAAATAACCAGAAGGCTTCCCTAAAGAAGCTGAGTGAGAATAGACTTTTGCATAGGTCATCATCCCATGACCATAGGTAAGCCTTCAAAACAAGGATTCTCTAAACTAGTGATTTAAGAAATTCAAAAACGGTAAAAAATTCTTAATTTTTGAAATATTAAAAAAATGTGAAAAACCAAGAAAATCCAAAATAATTTTCTTTTCTGAGGGTCCGAGCTATCCTCTTCGTTGCAGGAGCATACATTCCTGTTGACAAGATTAAGAATGCCTTTGTCAAAGACTTTTCTTTATTTTTTTTGTATATCCCCAATAATGCCTTTCTGACAAAATCATGTGGGTGCATGTAAAAGGAGTCTGAACCTATAAAAAAGTTGAGCGATAGGGCATCGTAAAGTTATTCAAAGTTCAAATCTCTTAGGCAAAAAGGGACCTCTAGCAGCCAAGCATACAAACAATCGCTCACAAACTGGATCAACCTAGTTCGACAAGACCCAAATGGTCTTAAAAGCCCGGTTTACCTCTAAACACTAGCTCAACCTATTTCGACGAGACTACAAAATGGTCTTCATACCTTAGTTGTCCATGAATTGGTTTGACCTCCTTCGACAAAACCCAAAATGGTCTTTATAGTCTAGTTCACCTTAACTCCAATCATTATAGGAGGAGGATATAACTTTATTATAATGCAAGACATATTATTGAAATCATTAAAGGTTAGGGATCTATTCCCAAAGTGGATTCTGCTTTCTTCCAAAATGGTCCCTCCGGTAATAATATCCCTCCACATGAGAGTCTATTACATAAGACGTCATTTTGGTCATTTTGACCTAAATTTCGAAATTCCAAACTTTAATTTTCTAAATTTTCATGCATGTCATCATATTATGTTTGATTTTATTTCATTTGATTTTTAAATTTTGAAATTTTACAAGAATTCTTTCAGAAAACCCTCATTTCAATGTCATCAGGGGTATTTTGGTTATTTTGACCCCAATTTCGAATTTCCAAGTTTATTTTTGAATTTTATTACTTATTTCTCATGTTTATGTCAAAGGGGGTATGAATTTGGGTTTATATCTGAGTTTGCAAGGCTAATATGAATGGTTCATATATTCAAAACCTTGATTTATGATCCACCTACATAATGCCTGAGGCTTTGTCAACTCTTGTTGCAGTTGGATCAAACCAATGACACTTGAATAAAGTTACTCTATTATTTATGCCTAAGTAAGTCAACTCCATTATTTTCTCTATAACACCGTAGTAATCATGTTCATTTTCACCATAGCTGCTACCCTTGACATACACACCACTATTCATCATTGATTTGTTTATATCATAGTCTTTTGTATGGAATTGGTAACCATTTATGATGTACCCGTTGTAACATTGTATAACTTTGGTTAGGCCGTTTTGTAAATCACATATTATTTGATCTTTAACATCACCACGGTGAACCTACAAACATAAACAATGATTGTGATCACGATCAATTAAGTAACTTAGTGTTGTTTACATGTAAACAATTTATGTCATCGTCCTTACCAACTCTTTCAACCACTCCACAAACTTAGTTTCACATTTTTTTTGCACTTCTGCATCAGTGAGATGTGATACTTCTCTTCGCAACTCCAGATCAAATCGTCTGAACTTAACAAATACTTATATTACCGAACCATGTATGTACGTCTAGAACATAAAAAGATTTAAATTTGTGTTGCATCTACATGTACTTACTCGATGTATGGGTCAATTGCTGAGCAATTAAAAAGAATATAGATTTGTGATGTGTCTTGCTCTCGATCTACCAAGAGTCTTGATCGACAACTACCAAATGCATGCCCAAGTGGTTGAAATATCGACAGTTTGTCAGTTATAGTAAATTGTTCTCCATCATCGTTACGAGGTGGGCATGTGTAACGTGTTGGAATGTGAGGTTCAAAGTACATAGATGAGAAATTTAAAATCTCTTCTAAAGTGTACGCCTCACAAATAGAGTCTTCTACTCTTGCTTTATTCTGAACCTTTTTTTTGAGGTCAAACATGCATCTGTAAAAAATATACATCTCAAATTTGAAATAGCAGTCATTGAAGAGAAAAATATAAGAAAAAATATACCTTTCAAATTGGTACATCCACCGATATTGCACAGGACCACAAACCCTTAGTTCATATGGCAAATCTATGATCAAATGTTCCATAACATCGAAAAATACCAGCGAAAATATCTTCTCTAGCTGACAAATAGTAGTGACGACAAAATCCTCGAGATTCTTTACCTCAGATACTACGACTTTCAATAAGCACAATGTTCTAAAAAATCTACTCAACTCAGATAATACCCTCCATATAGGTTTGTCTAACATATCATGAAATGCTAGGGGTATCAATCATTACATAAAAATATGACAATCATGGCTCTTCAACCCATATAACTGTCCATCGTCGATCTTCACAGCCCGAGCAATGTTAAAGACGTATTCATCTAGAAATCTCAACTGTCTCAACCATTGACATACCTGCTTTATTTGATCAGGTCGAAGCACGTATCTTGCATTTGGTTTCAGTACTTTGCAATTATACTCTTTGAGTTCCAATTCTGGTCTTTTACATATTACTTTTAAATTCATACGGGCCTTCAGATTATCCTTGGTTTTCCCTTTAACATTCATTACTGCTTATATGTGTTCCAATGTTGTCAAAAGACTTTCATAATGATTCAATCATACATATATGTGTTGTAAGGCAGTCAAAAAACTTCATAATGATTAAATCATGCTTATATGTGTTCTAAGGTTGTCAAAAAACTTTTGTAGTGATTCAATCATGCATATATGTGTTATCAGGCAGTCAAAAAATTTTCATAGTGATGAAATCATGCTTATATGTGTTCTAAGGTTATCAAAAAACTTTCATAGTGTTGGGTCCATCTTTGAAGGGTTATATTTTCTTTTTTATTAAGTTGGGTCAGATTTGGTTTCTATCAAAGTTGATTGGGTTCTCATCAAGGTTTACTCAAGTACTGGTAAGATAAATTTATTTAAGGTAACATTAGTAGGTATAAAGGTTAAAAACAAGAATGTGCTGAAGGGGATTAGATCAGGTTAGTTGGACACCAAACAAAAGATGAAGATAAGTTGGCACTAAAGGAGATACTTGTCAAGATAAAGAAAAAAACTAAAAATAAGGAAAGATACAACATAAATCATGGAGTGTAGTTGGAGGAAGATGTGATCTTATTTCCTACTGCAGGGGTGCATTAGGATCATAAGAACAGAGGATATGTTTGGAAATCACTTAAAAGTATCTGAGATCCACATCTGAATGTATTGGGACCTTGGTGTGGGTCCATGCCAGCTCAGATTATTGGATCTGAGATCTGAGTAGGGATGCCAATGAATCAAAGATCCCAATATCCGACCTGATTCAATTTTGACTAGTCTGTTTAAATAGGTAACCTGTTTTTGGATTTATAACACGAAGAAACCGCACTCCGAAGCTATGACCCCTGCCCCCAGGGCTTATGCTATGTGTTGGCTTGCACAGAGGGGCGACGCCCATGGGAATCAAACCTTTACTGCCCGTCAGACAGATAATCTGTTTAATTTGGACTTCTCAATCAAGATAATATATCCTCTATGTCACCATTTTATGTTTTTTTTTTTAAATTCTTTTAGCCACTTGATTTTTGTCTTTGTTACAGATCTATACAACAAGGACATTGTAAAGACATGTAGTCGTGATTTAAAACCCTAGCGGGTTTCGGATCCGGGTCGGGTCTGACCTGGCTTCCGACCCCCCCCCCCCCCAAGCTCCGCCTTTGACCATGACTAGTAATAACACCCTTGAATACATTTCAGTGAGCACCACACAATGTTCACCATGCATATATGGTTTCATATATCTAAGTTTAGTGGATTTGGACTGAGAAGAGAGGAAGGTCATAAGGGCTCAGCCAGGCATAGTTGAATTGGATTATCGAGCATGGGGCAATGGACTTGTCATTCACTAGGCAGTGATCTTGGTCGTTGGTGATTCTTCTGAGGAGGGTGGGGTTCACATCCTTGACAGGGCTGAACCTAGAGTACGTGAGCTTTATATATATATATATATATAATGTGTGTGTGTGAGTTAGAATTGAACATGTAAGGCCCCATTTCTCCTCATAGGTTTTAAGTATTTTATGATAGATTTGAACCGTTAGATGTGTTTAGCATGCTCAATTTAGTGAGAGTTGACTTTTGGATCTTGTTTTTCTGATGAAAAAACATGTTTTTGTGAGACGGGAAAATTGGTGCCTTTATAGCCATTGATTTTAAATTACTGGAAAAACCTGTATAAAGGTCAGATTCCGATGATCCAAAAGCTGGTTCCTACTAAATATAACCTATAGATAATATCTATGGTGTTCGACGTGATAAAAAAGACTTAAAAGTGTGATTTTTGAAGGGGCCTAACGAGACCTAACGAAAAGGGAGCTTAAGGAACACATTTCTCTCTCTCTCTCTTTCTATTATATATATATATATATATATATATATATATATATATATATATATATATATATATATATATATATATATATATATATATATATAACAGAGAGAGAGAGAAAACTGAAATATGTAAACTTGGTATGAACCGAGATTTTCATAGGTTTTTTTCAAATCAAACCCTTTATATATATATATATATATATATATATATATATATATATATATATATATATATATATATATATTTGTGTGTGTGCTCATTCTTCCCGTTAAGCCTATTTAAAATTCATAGTTTTTTCTATTTTTTCTCACATCTAACACCATAAATATGATCTATAGGTTTTGTTTAGTGGGAACCAACTTTTTTATCACAGGAATCTGACCTGTTTACAGGTTTTTATAAGTGATCCAAAATCAATGGTTATGAAGGTATCATTTTTTCTTGGATCATAAAAATACATTTTTCATTGAAAAAACATGATCGAAGAGCCGATTCTCACTAAATCGATCATGTTAAACACATCTAATAGTTTAAATCTATCATAAAGCACTTCAAACTATGGGACCTAACCGGGCAAAACGAGATGCAGTTTTCTCTCTCTCTCTCTCTCTCTCTCTCTCTCTCTCTCTCTTTATATATATATATATATATATATATATATATATATATATATTAGAAAAATGGTCTGTCCTTACGGATAAGTCACAATTTTTTGTATTAAAAAAATAAGTTGTATTACATTTTGCAAAAGCCAACCCCCTACATCTCTATACTCTACTCTACAGGACAAACCAATATTTTATAGAGTAATGTGTTTCTTAGGCCCTTTTTTTTGTTAGATCTCGTTAGGCTCATTCAAAAATTGTAGTTTTAAGTTTTTTTTCTGGTCTAACACTATATATATATATATATATATATATATATATATATATATATATATATATATATTAGAAAAGTGGCCGTGTTAAGTCACAATTTTTTGTATTAAAAAAACAAGTATCACTTTTTGCAAAAGCCAAACCCCTACATCTCTGCATTCAGGGGCGTAGCTAGGGATGGCAATCGTGTCCGGTTGGCGGGTTGACCCGACGGGTTGGCGGGTTAGCATACCTCATCCCGAACCCGACCCGTTTATTAAACGGGTCGACTGTGGCAAACACAAACCCAGCCCGTTTAATAAACGGGTAACCCGACACGACCCGCCAACCCATTTAATAAATGGGTTGGGTCGGGTAAACGGGTTCTCAGGTTCGGGGGTCAGGTTGGCGGGTCGGGTTGACGGGTCGAGTTGGCGGGTCAGGTTGGCGGGTTGGCAGACGGGTTGGTGGGTTGTCCTGCCCGCCTAACCTGTTTATTAAACGGGTCAGCCGGGTTGGCGGGTTGGCATACCCCCAACCCGAACCCGACCCGTTTAATAAACGGGTTAGGCGGGTCGACCTGTTTATTAAACGGGTTGGCTTAAGCCCAACTCGAACCCGCCTAAGAGGTGGGTTGGCGGGTCGTGTCAGGTTTTGCCACCCCTAGGCATAGCTAGGAAAAAAAAATTGAGATAAAATAAAAAATGGCTACAATTATTAATAAAAATCTATTTCACATGGACAAATCAAACTATCTGTTGCAGTCTTTCTCAACCTCAATGGAAAGTTCTTAAACATTAACTAATGGCAATATATAACATTGGTGCGATAACTTGAAGTTCATAAAAATGCATAAATTTTATTTATGACAAAATAAATCAAAATACAAAAGTACCAACTAAAATGGACTCTGACGGTTACCTGCAGCATAAAATTCATCTATAGGAGAACTATAACTAAAGTCATAGTATATTCTCGTTCAATATACAATGTCATACAGTCAACAAGAAAATCATTGTCCATTTTGTTACGAATTCCCGTCTTCACATGCTTCATCACTGAAAATGCTCATTCTGTAGTGGTCGTAGAAACTGGTAGTGTCAATACAAGACGAAATAATCTAGTTAGCATGATATAACTTTATGACCTTCCACTTGCAACCAACTTTTGATATAAATCAGGTGGAGTAGGTACTTGAAATCGAGGATCAGAAACCACATAAATCTGATAATATTGTAACTCTGCTTTCAAGTAAAATATATCTTGGATATTAGAACATTAAAACACAAGTTAGAAGTCAGGACCTTTCTATAATTCTATATAATTTGAGTAGATAAAGTAGATAATTGATTCTATAATTTAGAAATCATGACTTATTTTAAAATTCAGAAGTAATTGATTCACAACCTTCTCTTAGCGTTGTTCCAACTAAAATGAGTAGATAAAGTAGAATTATTGCACCAAAAAACATAAATTATCATCAATAGTCAGCATTCATCTTTCACTTTAATTTAATTTGTGAGTCAAACAATTAACATGAGATAAAAGACTGAGAGACATCTGCATATATGTATATAATATATACATATATACATAAGAATATATGCATAAGAGCTCATTCAGGAACAAAAAACAGGATTTATCCCCAAAATGGGTAAATTGTTTTTTATTTTACATAAAATTTGATAAAAAATAAATGCAGTGAATTGTTTCAGATCAGGATCAACCCTACTTCGGAGTTGATTTGATTAAATTCACTCCAATCCACCTATAATTTGATTAAATCAAACTAGCACATATTTGATTAGTCAAATTACCCAAAAGATCGGCGTCTCAACGTCGTGCTCAGTCAGTGTCTCATCATCTCACTCACTCAGCAGCATGAGAGTAGTGCGCCAGAGGCTCAGAGGAGAAGCGTGGGTGGCCGACGTCGAAGGAGAAACTCGACCGGCATCAAAGAAGAAGTTGGACGACGTTGGATCAGTCGTCGGGAGTCGGGGGATTTTGGGAAGACGAGGGCAAGGGCTAGGTCACTCAAAATCAAGATCGAAGAAGAAGAGGGGTTCAGGGGTAATAAGTTAAATGGGTCGGATCCAGCACGGGTGGGTGCCCGCCCTCGCCAGGTGCTGGATCCGACTCAGGAATCAGGGTTGGGCTAGGATTGGGCTTTTAAAATAAAATAAAATAAAAAATTTAATTGGGTCGGGAGGCAGTCTTTCTCCCTCCCCGCTCCGCCTTTGGGCTAGGACTGGGCTTTTTTTTTTTTTAAAAATTAACTGGGCCGGAAGTGTAGCACAGTTCTGCCCCCCCCCCAGCTCCGCCTTTGTCTGCATTCTACTCTACAGAACAAACCAAAACTAAGTTTGGTTGTTCCATGTTCTAACAAGAACGACGGGTCTCCGCTTATTTGGTAGGAGCAGTTCACCTTGTGTTTGAAGGTTGCAGGTTCAAAAGCCAATGGTATTGTTGTATAACCGGTGGAGTTCTGCCTAACCCCAGCTTGCTTATCAGAAAAAATAAAAAAAATGTGTTTTCCACTATACAAACCGTGTAAGTCATGTTTGTAAGGGTAGGTTTATAAAAACAAAAGTGAAACATTGGTCGCTTTGCCAAGACGATACGCGTTTAGTGTAGACGTTGAAAAAGATAGTTGTGTGGTTAGTTTGTAATAGAAAGAACCATACTTTTATCACTAAACTATACTTGCTACACTGTGATTTGTATAGAAATGGGCTATTTATGCAACAAGGAGAGGCACAAACAAGATATTGTGAAAATTAGGGTGCTGGCATGTCCTTGGACACCTTTATGAATCATGAGATGCACCAACTTTGGTCAAGTCGCTTGGACCTTCAAAGATGGACCCAACACTATGAAAGTTTTTTGATAACCTTAGAACACATATAAGCATGATTTCATCACTATGAAATTTTTTTGACTGCCTTATAACACATATATGCATGATTGAATCACTACGAAAGTTTTTTGATAACCTTAGAACACATATAAGCATGATTTCATCACTATAAAGTTTTTTTACTGCCTTACAACACACATGTATGATTGAATCATTATGAAAGTTTTTGGACAACATTAGAACACATATAAGCATGATTTCATCACTATGAAAGTTTTTTTACTGCCTTATAACACATATATGCATGATTGTGATACATAACACATTTATTTGACAGCCTTATAAACCATATATGCATACTTAAATCACTATGACATTTTTTTGACAACCTTAGAACACATATAAGCAAAATTTCATTACTATAAAAGTTTTTTGACTGCCTTATAACACATATATGCATGATTCAATCACTATGAAAGTTTTTTGACAACCTTAGAACACATATAAGCATGATTTCATCACTATAAAAGTTTTTTTACTGTCTTATAACACATATATGCTGATTGTGATACATAACACATTTATTTGACAGCCTTATAAACCATATATGCATGCTTGAATCACTGACATTTTTTTGACAACCTTAGAACACATATATGCATGATTGAATCACTATAACTTTTTTTTGTCAGCCTTAGAACACATATTTGAATTATGTTAATATCCTTCACTTTATTGCTAGCCTATGTGTCATTCAACCATGTTACTTTGATTATCTTAGATTAGGTGCATTGCATATAATTAATTTCATTATATTTTATTTATCAATACTAATATTTCATTTCTCTTGTAGGATGTTGGAGATGATCAGTGTAGAGGAGCTGATGGAGGCATGGATGAAGGGGCAGATCGAGAAAATGAAGAGGATAATGCTTCGAATCTTGGCAAGGATTAGATTCATATGTTGAAATTGTTTTGCGTACTTGTTGTTTCAAACGAAACTCTTTGTATATGTTCACTTGTAACTAATTAGAACTTGGCAAGGATTATAGTGGGTTGTTAAATTTGTTTCACTTATAACTTGTGTTAAATTTGTTTCACCTGCTTTGTATATGTATTTTTTGTGTACTTTATTTTTTATACACAGGTTATATAAATTATATAACGAATTTTTTTTTCTCTATATTTATATTTCAAACAAATTTAAAAAAAAAATGATGATGGATTAGCGACAGATATTATCCATCGCCAATTTAGCGACAGATTAGGGATGAATATTTATCTGTCTAAAAAACTGAACCAGCCGATGTTTTGCGATGGAATGTAATCCATCACTAATTAGTTGCTAAATTGGTGATGGATATTAGAGACAAATACGTATTTGTTGTTAAATTTTAGTGATGGATATGTATCTATCGCAAAACCAAATCAGTCCTTATTTAGTGACGGATTAACGACGGATCATGGCATTCGCTAATCCATCGTGAATTAGCGACGGAAGCTACCACAAATCAGATCTGTTGCTAATTAGCGACCAAGAAATTGTGATGAACGATATTTATCGCTAAGCCGTCGCTAATCCATCGCTAAACAATTCGGCGATGGATTATCGTCGGATAGCGTCTGTCACTAATCCACAGAATTCTTGTAGTGTTCCCACACCTAAGATTCCTACACTTTATACTTTTTTCCTCTCAAGTTGATCTAAGATAAAAAAACATTCGACTTCACTGGGATTTTTTTCCTCTAATTTTGCCTTAGTTTTTAAGTGACTAGTTATAGAGATATAAGATTAGGTCTCAAGATATTTATGTTAGGTCGAATGGTTCTCACTAATGCTTAAATTCTATGGGACTAGGTCTTGATGAGAATGCATTTAAGTATACCTTTTGTCTATAGGTAAGTTTTCTAAAGTTCATTTTTAGCTCGGAGGAGATTTATTTCTCACTGTTACCATCCCTTGACCTATGGCCTAGTAACCATGGGTCTCATGGCTCCTTGACCCAGGAGTGATGCGTCTATCTGTCCAACTTCTGCATCTAAAACGCCACATGATCGAAGCCTACCACATTGCTACAGGTATAGAGGTAACTTTTTCTTTTTCCTAGCATAATGTTTCTACTCTAACCTCTACCCCTAAGACAACCTCATGACCGAAGCCTGCCACCTCGCCATAGACTTTTGTGCGAGTTGGTTGCTTAGGTGGGTTTTTACAGGCTCTACGCTTATGCATTGATCATGATCTCGTGCCCTAATATTCGTCCTTATCTCATTTTTATTCCCTATCCAAGTCTTTATAAATCTAAACCATTGGATTAAAGTGCCTTAGACTCACTGTGTCCCTTCCTTATTTCCTCTTCAGAAATGAACGTCTTATGTGATAGACTCTCATGTGGAGGGACATTATTACCGGAGGGACCATTTTGGAAGAAAGCTTAATCCACTTTGGGAATAGATCCCTAACCTTTAATGATTTCAATAATATGTCTTGCATTATAATAAAGTTATATCCTCCTCCTATAATGATTGGAGTTAAGGTGAACTAGACTATAAAGACCATTTTGGGTTTTGTCTAACGAGGTCAGACCAATTCAAGGACAACTAAGGTATGAAGACCATTTTGTAGTCTTGTCAAAATAGGTTGAGCCAGTGTTTAGAGGTAAACCGGGCTTTTAAGACCATTTGGGTCTTGTCGAACTAGGTTGAGTCAATTTGTGAGCGATTGTTTGTATGCTTGGCTACTAGAGGTTCCTTTTTTCCTAAGAGATTTGAACTTTGAATAACTTTATGATGCTCTATTCCTCAACTTTTTTATAGGTTCAGACTCCTCTGACATGCACCCGCATGATTTTGTTAGAAAGACATTATTAGGGATATACAAAGAAAATAAAGAAAGGTCTTTGACAAAGGCTTTCTTAATATTGTCAACAGGAATGTATGCTCCTGCAACGAAGAGGATAGCTCGGACCCTGGGAAAAGAAAATTATTTTGGATTTTCTTGGGTTTTCTCATTTTTTTTTTAATATTTCAATAATTAATAATTTTTTGCCGTTTTTGAATTTCTTAGATGACTAGTTTAGAGAATCCCTATTTTGAAGACTTACCTATGGTCATGGGATGAAGACCTATGCAGAAGTCTTTCCTCCTCCATATTGTTGCAACTCTATTCTAAATTCCTGTTGCTTTGTGTTGATTTTTTTTAGAAGTAGAAAAGAAAGGGCCCAAATTGTTGTTTGACCTTGGTGAGCCCAGACTGAGTTGATGCAAAGGAAGTGTCATGTATTCTCTGAAGCTACCAAACTTTCTACTAAGTTGATGATGGTTAACCTCTTTCTGAAGTTGTACAGGGAGGTCATCCTTTTTGTGATGGACCTTTATACTAAGATGCTTGGAGAGGAACCTTGGTGTAATTATTTTCTAGAGGGTTTAGATGAATCACACTTATCTGAGAAGACTCGCTTGCAATTTCTTGGCTTTTCAATAGAATCTACCTTCTTTATACCTTCACTCCTCCTTGGTAGTAGATCTGAGGGACTAGGGACATCGAGTATGAACAATTACTACAAGTGAGGGCTCATGGAGTACATGTCACCATATTGACGAACGATCCTTGTCCTACACCTTTTCTCAGGAACCAGTTTTCTCTCATTTCATAAGCCCAAACTGCTTCTTCTATGCCATGGTCATTGTTGCTCTGCTTTGGTTGTTCTTTATCCACCAGCAGTTTTTTGTTGTCTATGTAGTCTTGGATAATGTGCTTTAGGACAAAACAGTTCCCAATGTCATGACCCATAACTCTATAGTATCTGTAGTATTTGACTGCGTCTTTGCCCTTCATTTATGGCAGATCTGACACCTCAAAAAATTTGACTAAGTCATGTAATAGAAGATCTAAGACTTGTGACTGAGGCTATTCAAACTTGGTGAACATTCGGTCTCTGGTCCACTTGGGATTGCTCCCGCATCTATTCTCACTGAGCTTCTTTAGGAAAGCCTTCTGGTTATTTGTCTTTTGTCCCTAACTGTCATTCTTTTTTATATTTTTTCTCGTGGCCCGCATAATATTGATCTAACCTTTAGATGAGTCTGACTTTCTATATACATTGTTTTCTTTATTGTTCTTTAGGAACTCATCATATACTTCTCTCTTATTTCCTACCTCAAAGGTGGTGGCCTTTTTTATGAGTTCGACATAGTTTTCAACTTGAGCCATGCTGATTAGGGAGAAGTTGTCCATGACTATCATTAGGGCATGAAAGTCTAAGATTGGATCCTTCATTCGATTGACCATGGACCTCCATCGATTTATAAATTTATGAGTAGTATCATCTCTCTTCTGCTTCAGGTGGCTTATGGTTGGAAAGACCTCCAAGTTGAAGCAAAAATAGTCCATGAATAGATTCATGATCTGCTTAAACTCCTTGACCTGTTGGAGGTTTAGGGTGGTAAAACATTCTAGAGCTTCTTCCTCTAAACTCTTGGGAAACCAGTTGATTAGCTTCCTATCGTTGTTTCAATATTTGGCCATGCTTCCCATGAACAAGGTCATGTGTGTTCTTGAGTCTCTCTTCCCATTGAACTTTAAAAGCTTGGGGGGATTGTCCTAATCACATCCCTCAGGCAAGAAATCCTCTAAAGAGTACTTTCGATCTAGATCCTTGTATTTCACTATGGTATTGAGGTTTTGTACCATGTCATCTAGAGACTTGATTTTCTTGTCTGATTTTGAAGATGTGGTATAGACCAGGCGAACCAACCGAGGTCTATGAACTTTTCTCTCTCAGCTAGACACATGGGAATCACTGTACTCGCTGTAACCATTTTCTAAATTTGACTCCTGAGCTCTTATGTTCTTTCTGTAGGCATGTGCTTCTTTGTATTCTAACTCTTGGGCTCTTCTGACCCTCTTGTTGGCTCATGCTGCTCTTGTTTAATCTTCTCTTGAATCTCTTTCATTTTCTCCTCCATCTTTTTCATTTTCTATCTGGCTTGCGCTAGCATATCCCTTTCTTTTGATTGGGCTTTGAAATGTGAGGTCCTTAAGGTTTATCTTGTGGTGGACTTGCATGTGGCATAAGGACCTTTATGAGACTAGTGAGGGTGACTTTCTTCGGACCAAGCTTTGAGATGCGACGTCTTTGGAATTCGTCTTTTGGTAGATTCATCCGTATTGGAACAACCCATCTCGTAACCCGCATGAGAACCTTTACGAGACTGATGAGGGTATCGACGCAAGCTAGACTTGGAGAACATTGGGGCTTTTCTTTTTTTTTTATCATTCATAGGCTCATTAGGAATGTCATTGTGGGTCCTCTCTTCAGGATCTTTATTGAATATGATGTTTAACATCATATGGGGTAACATCTTGTATGTGGGATTATCAAGAGGTGGTTCCTCTGGGATGGATTGGATTTAGAGTTTTCGGGTTTTGGATCAGGTATTCATTATACCCTAATTATCCTTGAAAGATATATCCACGGATATGCGTGGTCTCTTTGGATTTTATAAGTCAAGGTTTCCTTCTGGGTCTACACTGATATACACAAGCTAACAACTGAAGGGTGTAGATATAGATTATCTGACTTCAATGATACCGTCACCGATATACCCAAGCTCACCACTTAAGAGTACTAGTGGGGTGATCCAAAGATCCAAATGATAGGATATGATTTTTTAAAACTTTGCAATAAAAGAATGACTCTTTCCTAAGAGAAAGGGAGTGATCAAGACTCGTATACGACGTCCCCACATGTTTCAAAAGGATTTTGTGAATCCAGGTAAGTCATTTCTTTTCCATCTTTGAAATTCATATCAATAGTCTTTGACGATCATGGTGGGACGCCATATTTTTTTCCATTTTTTATAGTTAGAATCATATTTTTAAGAAAATATGGATCCTCATGAACCCAAAACTACTAAACTTAATTTTTTTTGTTTGAACAAAAAAAACTCTTTTTGTCATCCATAATGCACATATACTTCTTTAGATATGTGCAATTTCAAAGAGTATTGCCTAACTAGATATCACATAAAAAATATTAAAGTATTACATACATAAATATAGTTATATATAATTAATTAAAAACCCTGATAATCTAGTTATATATAAATACATATATATTAAATTAATTATAAAACATATAAATTAAAATGCAATGTCACTAAATTCTAAGTCATATGAAAAAATAATCAGACAAAGCATGCATTCATTACATAAATTACAAAATTAGCAATAAAAATATAAAATCCGTAAAAACTAAATCATATTTGAAAAAAAATGGATTAAGCATGTATTCACTAAATAAATTATAAAATTGACAATTAAAATACCAAACCCATAACATCTCAATCATACTTGAAAACAAAAATCATACTTAGCATGTATTCACTAAATAAATAAAAAATAGCAAGTAAAATGCAAAACCCCTAAAATCTAAATCATACATGAGAAAAAAATATGTGATTTAGGATGCATTCACTAAATAAAGTGTAAAGTGCAAAATTATCAATTTATATACAAGACCCTTAAAATCTAAATTATACTTAAAAAAATTGGATTAAGCTTGCATTCACTAAATAAAATATTAAATTATCAATTAAAATATAAAATCTCTAAAATCTAAATCATACTTGAAAAAAATAAGATTTAGCATGCATTCATTAAATAAATTATAAAATTAGCAATTAAAGTGCAAAACCTCTAAAATCCAAATCATACTTGAAAAAAATTAGATTCAACATGCATTCAATAAGTAGATAATAAAATTAACAATTAAAATTTAAAACTCCTAAAATCTAAATCATACTTAAAAAAAATTGGGTTAAGCATACATTCACTAAATAAATTATAAAATCAGTAATTAAAATGCAAAACACATAGCATCTAACTCATATTTGAAAAAAAAATCAGATTTAGCATGCATTTACTAAATAAATTATAAAATTAGCAATTAAAACATAAAACCCTTAAAATCTAAATCATACATCAGAAAAAGATAATAATTTATGATTCATTCACTAAATAAAGTGCAAAATTATCAATTCAAATACAAAACCCTTAAAATCTAATCATACTTTAAAAAAATCAGATTAAGCATACATTCACTAAATAAATTATGAAATTAATAATTAAAATACAAAACCCCAAAAATCTAAATCACACTAAGCAAAAAAAAATAGATTAAGCATGCATTCACTAAATAAATTATGAAATTAAAATACAAAACCCCTAAAATCTAAATCACACTAAGCAAAAAAAATTAGATTAAGCATGCATTCACTAAATAAATTATAAAATTAATAATTAAAATGCAAAATCCCTAAAATGTAATTCATACTTGAAAAAAAATCAGATTAAGCATGCATTCATTAGTTAAATTTTTAAAGTAGCAATTAAAATAAAAAAATCTAAATCTAAATATACTTGAAATAAAATAAGATTAAGCATGCATTTATTACTAAATAGTTTTTTAAATTAAAAATTAAAACAAAACCCTTAAAAATAAAAATGCAAGAAAAAAACAAACCTTGGCAGGCGGTAGAAGTGATAGATATATAGAGAAGTTTAGATCTCTGAGCCACCAAAGTTCAAATCTAAATCTTTGATGATTTTTCCAACTCACCTCATTCAAGCATGATAGGAGCATGGTCTAAAATTGAAATAGGTCCCATAGATGAGCCGCCCATCGTGTGATCTTTTCCACCACCCTCTTTACAATGAATTTGTCTAGCTTTCGCATACAAGGATGGCTTATTCTACTAGACCAAGTGAAAAGCCCCCCTGAAATGTGGGGATCTATACCATGTCAACGTTGACGTGCATCAATAAAGTTAGCAAATTTACGTATACTGTTTGTGTATCTTTGCTCACAATTTGATTCATAAGCGTGGAGGAGGCAATTAAAGTCCCCCGTAACACACCAGTTAGTTTTTCAATCTCATTTGACCTAAAACCACAAGTTCTTCCCAAAAAAACTGCTTCAAGACTGATGTGGTTGGTCTATATACCGAGGTGAGAGTGAAGATATATATGTAGAGAACCGGCCACGGTGCATCACCACACTGCTTAAACCCTTTCTCCAAACTACCAGAATACCCCGATCTTCTGTTCGAGGGTACTTAATCAAAAGAACACCCCCTCCATATTTGAGCAATAAAACCCGCATCAAACACCTCTATTTTGATTTTGGTGTCCGAGATATATACAATGCCAGCTTTTTTTCTTGTTTGATAAGATTGGCTAAAAAGAGTTATAGTGTTGCCTCATGATAATGCCAATCACGCACGTCAATCCGACCGACCACTGCCGGTCTTGGAAGCCGACAAACCCCCAAGGCGTGTAATTTCTTGTTGCATCCGCCGCCTAGGAACCTCCCCAAGCATGATTTTGAGCATGGGTAAAATCTCTGTGAGCGTCATGTTATCCGTCAATGACCCTGATCTCGCCCTCCCCTCACATCTCTATCTTGTTCATCGACCAAGGTGACGAGAACCATATTAATATCTTTTCCAAATCTGGTGTGGCCACTCATCATCTCCCAATCACCACAGAGGTCATGATTAATGCTTGGGCGCATGATACGAAGAGACTCATCCCTCCACCATGCCGGAATGGGGTCAACAAACCGTCAAAGTAGATTTTCCGGTCGGCCAGGCATGCTTCAACGTCTTGCACCACCTTTCTGCGCCATACTTTTTTTGGTTTTTATGAGTGGGATGCTTCTTTGCTGTAGCGGATTAATGGTCAGACCATAAACTCCTGCATTTTTATCCCTACCGGTGTTTTAGGACTGCTTCCCTATTACCAATTCCTCCCACTACATGACCCTTTTCAGTATTTGGGGCCTTGTTGGATAGCAGGGCGTCCTTGAAGGCCGTCTTCAACGCAACATTTCCACATCCTTAATCGAGAGGTTCATTCGCATCCATCTGATTAACACCCAGCCACACCCGTCTGCATCTTCGTCTTCAGCGCTGTTCCCCAGTGTTAACAACAGTCCCTGAACTGGCATTTCCTGCGCTTTTCGTAGGCTTAAATCGTACAATACGACGACTGTGTTAAACAACATTATCGTTATCCTCACAGGATCATGGGCAGTTGTACACGGCATTATCGTTATCCTCACAGAATCATGTGCAGTTGCTACATTTGTGCTGTAGCAACTGCAACATCTATTATCTTGATATCACGATTTCCATTATCGTGGCGGTTGATGTAGCAACTGCCATCATCCCTTGATCATTGAGCACTATCGCAGATATGGGATGTCCCCTGATCATCGAGATATCCTTATCGCAGATATGGGATCTCCCTTTTACTTTTCTAACTTTTCATTGTTGTATCCTTTTCCTATTTTGTAGGAATTAGTTTAGATTTGTGTTATATATGGAATACGTCTAATGGGAATGATATATACAATCAATTTTTCTCTCTCAATTATCGCGTCATTGCCTTCACGTCTCTCTTAACAGACTGAAATCTCCCATAAAAAATCTGAGGACATTTTCACTGTCTAACATCCTAACCTCCAAGCAGTCCTCAATAGCACTGGACAACTTCAAAAAATGGGCCTGCTCGAGGTCCAATGTTTTCCTCCATTTGCGAGAAACACCCCAAACCAGAGCAGCCTTGTTGCATGACAGTCCAAATTTCTAATGCAGTCCTGCCACAGAATCCTCGAGTCTCACACAATTAGGACGAGAATCCTTTTCGTGATGGGCAAACGCCGTCGTCGATGACCAGGCTGAAACGGGCTGCCGGCAAGCTCCTGGCCGAAGGCCGAGCTCCAGGAGTCTTACAGGTTGAACCCCTTGGATTACAGAACCGTTGCAGATGGCATCGATCGCCCTATGTCAACTTGACATTGTTGTACCGCCGACCAACTCTCTCTCACCATGCCACCCATCCCCCTGCTGATTCGAAAGAGTTCCTGGTATACTTGGCGTTAATTCAAAAGTTCCATCTTGCCTGATTTTGAATCAAGTTGTTTTTCCCTTGAGGGTCTGAAGGTATTGATTTTGTGCAGCACATTCAAAGTGTTGTGTTGCAATCAGCAAGCACGCTGTTGATCTATTGCTGCTCATGGTTAACCTTCTGAAGTTACCAACGTGGTGATATCCCATTTGGTAAGCGGGGTCCTGTGTCAAGCTGAAGGCTCAGGATCGAATCCCTCTGCCAGATGGGGTGGCTGTTGTTCGGGTGATGGTCCGCCTAACCCCATCTTGCTTTATAAAAAAAAAAATTAACTTTTGAAGCTGTATTCACCTTCAAATAATGATTTTATATGGAACAAATGTGAGGCACAAACCTAAATCCCATATCGATACGTTGGTAAACAATTCCACTACTTTATAAAAATTTGAATCAATGCCCTTTAGCAAGAGAACGAGGGAAGGCCCACGACAGTTGTAGTATAAGATGTGATCCGTCTCATTCTACAACTGTCTCTTTTCCCGTTTCTCACCTTTTTTTTGTCCAGTCCTTTTGCCCGTGCATCCTAAAAGGTATACACATACAAGCTTTGATGGGGGCACACAATATGGCATGCTAGCATGTGAACATGCATCCTTGCAATGTCAAGTTGTTTTAACCAAACTAGGACTATTATTAAATCTTTTACCTTCTTTCTTTCTGACGAAAGATACAACTAGAACTTTTTGCCTTAAATGACAAGACTTTTCTGTCAATAATCTCTTTGATAACGCAACAGTAGTTTCTTTAAAGAATATATACTTAATTAGATTCTTCCCATTTTAAGATTTTAAGATGGCCGTAGGGACAGGGTCTCAAAGATCCTGATTTTTTTCATTAGTAAAACAAATTCAGATGACCGAAAGCTTAAGAGTGCAAGCATGGAGACACAATCACCTGCAGGCGAAAGGCCCGTATTTCATTTAGTATTCTATAAGATGGAATATCTTTTCATACATGTTCGGTTTTCACGACCTTTTTTTCTAGTTTAAAGAAATTGTGACTAATGGAGGCTTCTTTGGATCCTTCAAAAGTAATGACTCTAGGCAAGTACTGTCTTGAACTAGAGAACTACTGGATGTTGTTGCTGCCTTTTCGCACTTCTCCTAAGGGTGAAAATGCACTAGTTAAGAATTGTTTTTCCTTATTAACTTCAATGGCAACCATTGAAAGAAAGGCTTAAAACTTTTTTGAAAAATTTACAAAAACCAGATTACTTTTGACATAATTACATAAGCTACTAATGGTTGGGAATTTATAAATACCCCCCTAATAGAAAAAATAATTCTCAAACACCTAACATCTTTGATCGAGTTGTGTTTACCATGGTTAAATATAATATAATTACCTTAATACCCTTCATATTTATCTTTTTGTTGAATCCCCAACCCACATGAACAAGGACATTGCCCTATGATTAGGCACTACAAGAAATCTGTAGATTAGGGATGGTCGTAATCCATTACAAATTCGTCGTTGAACAGTTTAGCGACGGTTAACTTTCATCGCAATTTCCTAGTCGCTAATTAGCGATAAAACATATTTATCGCTACTTTCGTCGCTAATTTATGATGAATTAGTGAATGCCATGATTCGTTGTGAGGTCGTCGTTAATCCATAGAGATTTGGTTTTGCGATAGATACACATTCGCCGCTATTGTAGCGCTGAAATTGCGATAAATTTCAATCCATCGCAAAACATCGGCCGATTCAGTTTTACGACAGACAAATATCAGTTCTTAATCCGTCACTAAATTGGAAGCCGATACTAATTACCGACAGATATTATTTGTCGTTAATCTGTCGTAAAAAATAAAAAAATTTGTTTGAAATATAAATATCGAGAAAAATTTTCTCGTTATATAATTTATATATCCTGTGTATAAAAAACAAAGTACACATACAAAATACATATACAAAGCAGCTGAAACAAATTTAACACAAGATACAAGGTAGAAAATTTATTGATCCACTATATTTCTCGTCAAATTCTAATTATTTACAAGTGAACATATACAAAGAATTTCTTTTGAAACAATAAGACGGTGCAACAAATTCAACACATGAATCTAATCATCGCCAAGATTTTGAGCATCATCCACTTCATTGTCTCGATCTGCCCCTTCATACATGCCTCCATCAGCTTCTCTACGTTGATTATCTCCAGCATCCTACAAGAGAACCGAAAGGTTAATATTGATAAACAAAATATAATGAAATAAATTATATGCAGTGCACCTAATCTAAGGCAATCAAAGTAACATGAATGAATTACACATATACTAGATAGCAATAAAATGATGGACATTAACAGAATTCAGATATGTGTTATAAAGCAGTCAAAAAACTTTTATAGTGATGTAATCATGCTCATATATGATGAAATCATGTATCTATATGTTCTAATGTTGTCAAAAAACTTTCATAGTGATTCAATCATGTATATATGTGTTATAAGGCAGTCAAAAAACTTTTATAGTGATGAAATCATGCTTATATGTGTACTAATGTTATTAAAAAACTCTCATAGTTATTCAATCATGCATATATGTGTTTTAAGGTTGTCAAAAAACTTTCAGAGTTATTCAAGCATGCATATATGTGTTCTAAGGCAGTCAAAAAACTTTCATAATGATAAAATCATGCTAATATGTGTTCTAAGGTTGTCAAAAAACTTTCATAGTGATTCAATCATGCATATATGTGTTATAAGACAGTCAAAAAACTTTCATAATTATGTAATCATGCTCATATGTGATTCAATCATGCATATATGTGTTCTAATGTTGTCAAAAAACTTTCATAGTGATTCAATCATGCATATATGTGTTATAAGGCAGTCAAAAAACTAAGGGGTCATCATTTGCTAAGGGGTCGGCCGACGGAGGGTTAGGGTTCGAACCCGATTTGGGGGAAATCAGAGAGAGAATTTCATGCCTTAGACGGGCTTATATAAAAAAATAGTGATGGATTAACGACAGAAAAGTTCTGTGTCAAAATCCATCACTAAGTAGCGAATTTTGTAGCGACGAAAAAATTCTGTCAAAATTTTGTCGTTACGTTGCGATGGAGCTTGACACAGAACTTTTCCGTCGCTAATTAGCGATGGAGTTTGAGACGGAATATTTCTGTCGCTAAGTCCGCAACAAATTTTAATTTTAGCGATGACTGCTTTTCTCTCGCTAATCCATCGCAACTTTGCGACAAAAATAATCCATCACCAATTTCCGTCACTAATTAACATTTTTCTTGTAGTGAGGGGTGTCAACGGGTTAGGTTTACCCAGACCCGACCCGGACTAAACCTTATAGAGTTCGAGTATGATGACAAATAAGAAGACCTGATTAAGACCCGGGTCCGGACCTGAAGGTTCGATTAATACATGAATCCAGGAATAGTTTGTGAAATTTTATACCAGGTCTGACCCAATTTCGATTAAGACCTACAATTTTTCAATATAAAAATGATAAAAATATTATTTTACCATGTCTGGTACATGTAGTTCTTAATAGGTCCAGGTATG
The DNA here is from genome assembly GCF_984573655.1 of Nuphar pumila. Classification (NCBI taxonomy): domain Eukaryota; kingdom Viridiplantae; phylum Streptophyta; class Magnoliopsida; order Nymphaeales; family Nymphaeaceae; genus Nuphar; species Nuphar pumila. The sequence continues at coordinate 69,308,648 of NC_143265.1, forward strand.
ATTTCTCTTATTTTACCGAGTCAGGTACATAGGCTCAAGGTGGTGCGTCCGACGTTCGTTTGACAAAAGGGGGTCCAATGATACCCCTTTTGTGTGTGTGTGTGTGTGTGTATATATATATATATATATATATAATGGGCAGGTGCTAAATGAAATATGCTAAATGAGTTTTTTAGGTTTTTTCATTTTATTTTTAAATTTTGACCGTACATATGTGATCTATTTACTTGCTTTTACATGGATCAGCTCTTGAAGTGTTCAATTCGGACTCATGGGTGGGATTTTTAAAGTTCAAAAAATCAACGGTCCAAAATCTTTGTACATTTTTTATGCTCCAAATTTCATTTTTTTATATAGAAAACACATGATCCAGGTGTGGATTCCTCATAAATCAACTATGCTCAACACATTTATGGGGTCAGAATTGCAAAACAAAACACAAGAAGAGCAGAAAAAATCATTTAGCATGTATCATTTAGAACCTATATATATATATATAGAGAGAGAGAGATTGTGTTGCCTCTTTTTTTATTAGGTACCTTTCAAAAATCATAGTTTTAGATGTTCTATATTAGATATGAACTATGTATTTATCATTGTTTATTCTATAGAAAACGTGTGTTTGATTAAACATCTTTATTCTAAGATGTGTATTTTGAAAAGGTAAAAAAATCAATGGTTGATATTATACTAAAATTTCAAGATAAAATATTCACATTTTTACATCAAATCAATTAGAAACAATGCTTGTTTCTTACTAAATAGGCAATGATAAACACATATAATGGTTGAGATCCAGCATAAAACACTTAAAACTATGATTTTTTAATGGTCCTAACATGACCTAACAAGAAAAGGGGTCAGCATAATACATATATATATATAGGGAGAGAGAGATAGATAGATTAATAGTTGCTACAATCACATGTGTACAATTAACCTACTATTGGCAGAACCTCCTTGTTTGTTTGTTTTTTCTCATATTTAACATCATAGATGTAGGGGTGCCAATGGATTAGGTTTGACCTTGTACCAAACCCTACAGGGTCATGATTTGGTAATAAATGAGAAGGTTGGATTAGAATTGATGGTCGGACCCAAAGGGTTCGATTAATATATGGAGCCGGGTATGGTTTATGAAATTTCATACAAGACTCGGGCCCGACCTGAGTTTCAACCAAGATTCACAAATTTTCATTGTAAAAAAGATTAAAAAAATATTATTTTACCGATTATGGTTCAGGTCTGGTTCATGTAATCCTTATAGGATCCAGCTATGGTTTCTCTTATGGTGGGTTCGATTGGACCTAGATTGAGACCCAATACCATCATCTGAAATTAGTCTTGGGTTTGGTTTCATCTGAGTCTGAACCAAACCCGATCAATTGACACCAGTGCATAGATATGATCTACATGTTTTATTTAGTATGAATTAGCTTTTGGATAGCGATAATCTGACCTGTATACAAGTTTTTTTAGCAATCCAAAATTAATGGTTATAAATGCATCAATTTTCTTGATTCATAAATGCATGTTTTTTCATTGAAAAAAATGATTAAAGAGTCGATTCCCACTAAATCGAACATGTTGAAGACATCTATGAGGTTAGATTTAGTCAAACAACTCGCATGATGAGATTCCAACTTGATTGTACATGCAATCAATTCTAGTATATATATACATATGTAGGGAAATGCAAACCTATGTAATGGGTCCTGACTAAATGAAACATGCTATTAGATTTTTGCTATTTTTTTAAGTCTGACCATACATACGTGATCTATGTGTTTATTTTTATAGGATTCACTTCTTGGAACATTTAATTCCCATGCATGGATAGGTTTTTATAAGGTTTCAAAAATCAATGGCCTTCAATTTCATAAATTTTTATGGCTCCAAATACCATTTTTTCTTCCAAAATGCATTATTCAAGTGTGGATTTTTAGTAAAACAAATGGGTTGGAATTTCCAAAAAAAAACTGAAAATCCAATATAGCATATTTTGTAGGTCTCTCTCTCTCTCTCTCTCTCTCTCTCTCTCTCTCTCTATATATATATATATATATATATATATATATATATATATATATATAAACTGGCAAACCTGTTGGGCTATTCCTACCTTGAACCCAATAATTTTAAATGGCAAAAATTAACAACCAACAACACAACTTTCAACCGCGTTGTTTTTGTCACTGTCAATTACGCTTACACACCCAACCCTATTTCTGACTCAACTTGTTTGACTGACTAGATCATCAAATCTATTCTTTGTTTTTTTTCTTTTGAGTATTTCAGGCAAGGAAAATATTGGTTATACTCTTGAGTACCGTACTCTCTAGCTGAATCTCAGTGCAAACTTTATGTAACCAATTTGACCCTACATATTTGTCCAACATGGTCTATGAAATCACAAATACCATAGTAGCCTTTAAAATGCGCTTTGAATTGGGTGATTTTGACAGAAAAAATATTATTTTCTGAATATTAAATGCTTGAACCATTGTAAACTATTGAATTATGTAGCCTCTAAAAATTTTGTTTACAGGATACAACCATACAATCAAAAACATATTTTTAACTATGAAAAATTATTATACTGTATGATAAATATGATGTGTCTCTCCAAATGCCTTAAAATTTCTGAAATTTACCTTTTGCACAAGTGAATCTCAAGAAGTTTGTAGTATATCGTTATACCCGTGGGCTAAGGCAAAACTTTATTTAAATGTATATTCACACATATTTTTTGCGGTCTTCAAGAAACGCACAAAAAATTATGTTATTTATGTGGTCTTTTCTATTAATCGTAAAATCACAAATGCTTTAAAAAAATCATATATTCTATACTAAAGTCACAGAAAACCATGTGAACCTCATTTCCTTTTTCTTAACCGTTACTTAAATGTATATTTGCACTTTTTTTTGTGGTCTTTATGAAGTGTACAAAAACAAGTTTCCTAAACTTCTTTAGGATTGTAATTTTGCAAATACCTTAATAAAATCACATATTCTATAACAAAGTCATTGTATAACGTGTGAACCACAGTTTTATAACCGTTAAATGTATATTCACTCTTTGTTTTTTGTGGTCCTTACAAAGCGCACAAATATAAAGATTACAACCTTCCTTTAATAGTAACTTTTAAAATAATGAAATAAAACCATATATTTTATTTTAAGATAACATATATAATTGTGCAAAGAGACAACAATATATTACTAACTACATACCAAAGTCACAGAAAATCGTGGGAACCTCCTTTCTTTTTTTTTTCAACCATTACTTAAATGTATGTTCGCACATATTTTTTGCGGCCTTTATGAAGTGTACAAAAACAAGTTTTGTGAACTTCCTTATGATTGTAATTTTGCAAATACCTTAGTAAAATCATATATTCTATAAAAAAATTATTGTATAACATGTGAACCTCAGTTTTATAACCCTCACTTAAATGTATATTCACTCTTTGTTTTTTGCGGTCCTTACGGAGTGCACAAATATAAATGCATTAGTTTACTTTCCTAAATGATGGGTTTTATTGACACAACTAAATAGTGATTCAACTACTTAGTTTAATGGCTTGAGGCTCTTACTTCAACAGTAAGACAACAAGTTAACCATACCTTTGGCTATAACACTTTTATCTTTTAAAGGTATTTTAAACTTTCTTTTTCTTATTTGATACAACTAAACATTCTTTAGTACTTTTTAATAATAATTTTTAGTTAGCATTTTTAGAATGCTTAATTTTCTTTAATTGATGAATAAATTTTGTACTTTTTAGTGTTGTGTATACTTTAATATCAAAGGAATATCAAATGTAATAGTTTTATATGTATTGCAATATATATTTTTGAAACTTCTTAAGATCTATCTATTTCAAGAAATATTTTATGAGTTGCTTGCTTTTGTTATAAGTGGATTTTGCAAAGTTTGACATAATATGACGATTGAGAAGTATGTGTCTTAGGATCTCACACCCACATCGTCGGCTAGCGATGGAACACAATAAAAACTAACAAAGAAAAAAAATTATGTACTAAGTTATTTTTATGTAAACAACTGAAAAGCCTGTTTTTGAGGGGCCCACACCTACATCATCTGCCAGTACAGGATCAGTTGCACCCAATAGGTAGAAAAACTGGGTTAATTTTGAGATCTTGCAGTAATGCATTATTCCAACTCCATCCCAGTCGTTTTGATAATCGGGCACCTCCAAAGGCCCTATTATGGAGTACGTAGATACACCCACTTACCCAGATAAATACGTCAAGCTGATTTTAAACCAAATAAATGCATCAAGCTAGGAATCTCATCTTCCACCCCATTTGTGCCGGATAATTAGGTAGACCCAAACACCCCATTAATTAAAAAAGAAAAACGAAAAGAATTTCCAAATTCTGAGAGGAGGAAGCGTGGAGCTGCTAATATAAAGAGAAGCATGCCAGCTAAACCAACAACCACGAGATCACATCCCTCTCAAAGGGCCTTATTAAGACAAACATAGTGAAACTGCGGTGGTCGTGACTCATGATGCAGAAAGGCACCTGGGGCGGTGGTTGACGGGGCGGTTGATTGAGCTGTGGTCGCCGGAGCTGCGGAGCACTGCGGTGGTGTCTTTGCTGGAGAGAGAGGGGAGAGGAAAAACCGAAAATTGAAAAGTGAAGGGGAAACCCTTTTTCACGTTAAGGATTATCTATTCTGGCCATTCACGTGAGAGGGTGGTGTATGTTCGCCCCCGATGATTCACTGAATCCCACATCTGTGTTCGGGGGATCGAATGAGCGCCACGTATTCATGCACATGGGGCTCGTATTCCCGTGTATGTTGACATAACTTTGCATCGGACTCTGGTGCTGTTGCAAAGACTTAATCACCCTTGCTTTTCTTGCCCTGAAATGACGGTTTGAGGAAATGACAAAAATATCCTTCATTCAAAAGTTGTGAAACGACGGGTCGATAAAAAGACAAAAAAATCCTCCATCCAGAAAGTTTGATGTTAACCATTTAAAGTGGAGACGTTCCATATTCATTAAACTCATGCGCCATTTGCTGTAACAGTTGCTCCCATTATCAACCAAAACTTTTCCTTCGTCTCCAGTCGAGCTTTCCGCCTTGTTTTTTATCCTGTTGTACAACACACTGTTGCCTTCTCGTGCCTGCCTTGCGTTACAAAACATTCCAGTGTCTTCTCTTCATTTTTGTTGTCGTTAGGCATCATGGTAGAAAGCAATGATTCACAAACATTCCTTCCAGTGCCATTAAGGCAGCGTGAGTAGCTTTTTATCTCATCATGCGATCGATGAAGAAGGCATGTCGTCTTGTGTGCCATTAAGGCATTGTTTGGTTATTGCAGGTAGAAATTGTTCTTACGAAGGTTGGAAACTTATCGATATTTGTAAGACGCTGGGACCTATTGACAAGAATGCTTGTTTGCAGATGCTAGGAAGGGCCTCTACACCATCAGGTATCCTACATTCATTCATCGTATTCTTTGTATCTCAAACCGCTGTATTAGTAACAGACTCCCATTTTTGTGAAATACATTTTTGTTAGTTAATATCGATTTGTTTGCTATTATGCTCAAGTTCTTCCTTATCGATTTGTAATTTATTGTGCGATATATTTATCGACCTTTTAGATAGTATTGTTTTATATCGTCGAGTTGTAAGTTATTATGCTGAACTGCCGTATCGATTTTCAATATCTTACAAATCGCTATACATACATATAATTTTGTTATATATTATATTTCATGTAATATGTATTTGTAAGATATTTGTACACAGACTTTGGAAACATGTGGTTGCAGAAACACATCGTTACACCCATGGCGGGGCGATTTTCACATGCATATCGCTGCTCTCTCATTGACTTCTATTGAACTCGTGTTAGAGTGTCGTGGATATTATGAGAGCGTTATCGTCAACACACATGTACGACATTTGTATTTTATTGGCATGGTAAGCGATAAGTCGATGCTCAGTATAAGCAAACATCAAACTGCACTTGCTTTGATACTTTCATGCATTAAATAGTTGCTTTGACTTGCTTAACCCCAGTGGTATCCGTTGTTATATGCATCCTGATTAAATCGTAGTAAACCTATGTTGCTTGCTAACGCAAATTGATATATTGCTTACAAAACATTCCACTGTCTTCTTTTATTTGTCGTTGTTGTTAGGCATTATCGAAGAAAGCAATGATGCACAAACATTCCAACCAGTGCCATTAAGGCAGCGTGAGTAGTTTTTCATCTCATCATGCGATCGATGAAGAAGGCATGTCGTCTTGTGTGCCATTAAGGCATTGTTTGGTTATTGCAGGTAGATCTTGTTCTTACGAAGGTTGGAAACTTATCGATATTTATAAGACGCTGGGACCTATTGACAAGAATGCTTGTTTGCAGATGCTAGGAAGGGCCTCTACCCCATCAGGTATCCTACATTCATTCATCGTATGCATTGTATCTCAAACCACTGTATTAGTAACAGACTCGCATTTTGTTAGTTAATATCGATTTGTTTGTTATTTTGCTGCAAACACAAATTGATATATTGCTTAAAACATTGTTGAGCTTATCATCAGGTTGTAATAAAGACGATGTAGCTGAATCAATTGAAAGATCTAGAGAATTGAATATCTATACTTATGGCGCAACTGAAGAATTGAACATCTGCACTAACAATGCACATGAAAAGAAGGGTGCAGGCATTAGACCCACTCTTGACTTGAATGTTTCAGTGGAAGAAATGCAATTCAATGATGAGGTAGACTACCATGACAGTGCACATAATAAAAGTGTAGGCCTCGGGAATGTACACGGAAGTACACTTAACTTGAATGTTCCAGGAGAAGAAATGCAATTCAATAATGAGGTAGACTACCATGACAGTGCACATAATAAAAGTGTAGGCCCCGGGAATGTACACGGAAGTACACTTGACTTGAATGTTCCAGGAGAAGAAATGCAATTCAATAATGAGGTAGATTTTGTTGTCAGTACACTTAATAAAACTGTAAGAACTGGGAATGTACATGGAATTACACGTGACTATGTTCCTGTAGAAGGAATGCAGTTTAATAACGAGGAAGATGCATATAAATTTTACAATGATTATGCCTTAAAAGTTGGCTTCAGTGTGAGAAGGTTTTCTTGGTCAAAAAATGCACAGGGTGTCTTGGTTAGAAAGACATATGTCTGTTCCAAGCAAGGTTGGAAGAAATCAATGGGAAATCCAACAAGGAGCATGCCAGAATCAAGATGTGGATGTCAGGCGAGATTGGTTTTGAGAAGACATCTGAATGGGAAATTTGTCATGCGTACTTTAATCAGTGATCATAATCATGATTTATCTGCATCATTTATGACTGCTATGCTAAGGTCACATCGTAAAGTAACTGTAGCGCATGCTGCAATGGCTGAAATAGCCGATAGCGCCGGCATTGCACCAAGGAAGACATACAATTTGTTTACCCGCATAGATGGTGGTCGCGAAAATGTGTCATTCACACCTTTGGATCTAAGAAACCACTTGAGAAAGAAGAGGACAGATAACATGAAGAACGGAGAAATATGTTGTTTGGTTCGCTACTTACAGAATAAATCAAGCAATGAACATGGTTTCTTTAGTGTAATGCAAGTGGACGAAGATGGATATATTGTGAATATGTTTTGGGCAGATTCAAAGTCTAGAGTAGATTATGAATGCTTCAATGATGTACTTGTGTTTGATACTACAGTAAAGATTAATATTGAACAGTGGTCATTTGCGCAGTTTGTGGGAGTGAACCATCACGCACAGAGTTGTATATTAGGCGGTGCTTTTGTGTATGACCAGACCAAGGAAAGCTTTGAGTGGTTGTTCAGAGTATTTACACAGGCAATGAACGGGAAGCATCCTGAAACTGTACTTACAGATGGTGATCACGCAATTGCGGCTGCAGTGCTTCATGTGTGGCCAGATGCACATCATCGCCTATGTTTGTGGCATATCTTTCAAAATGCAGCAAAGAACATAGGACACATATTTAATCAGAATACAGGGTTTGACAAAACGTTTACAAGGTGTGTACTTCATAGCGTAGACGAGGTCACTTTTAAGTCAGATTGGGACAAAATGATTAAGACATAAGACCTTACTGACTGTCTGTGGTTACAAAATTTATATGTAGAAAAAGAGAAGTGGCACCACAAGAAAAATGTCAATTAGCGACGGATAGTAGCGACGGCATTTTTCCGTCGCCAATTAGCGATGGCTTAACGAGCGTCACTAATCCGTCGCGAAGTTTCATGATATTCACAGATGTAGCGATGGAAAATATTTCGACGCTAAGTCGTCGCTACGTTGCAACGGCTTAGCGACGGACCATTTTTGTCGCAACAACACGCTGCGGTTAGCGACGGATTGGGCGACGGCATTTTTTCGTCGCTACGTAGCGATGCCATTAGCGACGGACATATTCCGTGGCTAAGGAGTTGTATATATTTACGTCGGCTTAGCGACGAAATTATTCTGTCGCCCAATCCGTCGCTAATTTTTGCGTAAATCTGATCAGAAGCCCTTTTCCCTCTTTTCCTGTTTCCTCTCTCCCGCCCTCCCTACGCAGCCCAACGCCTTCCTCCACCGCCCGCCGCCTGTCGCCCCGCGTTCCGCCCGAGCCGTCGCCCCGCCGACCGACGCATTCCCTGGCCCGGAGACAGGTTCGCCCGCCGTTCGTCGTTTTCGGCAGGGGGTTTAACCCCTGTGTTTCTAGCAAGGGTTAAACCCCCTGCCTTTCCGGCATGGGGGGTCGACCCCCTGCCGGAAAGGCAGAGAGTTTAACCCCCTGCCGTGCCAGAAACGCAGGGGTTTAACCCCTGCGTTTCCGGCATGGGGGGTCGACCCCCTGCCAGAAAGGCAGGGGGTTAAACCCCCTGCCGTGCCGGAAAGGCAGGGGGTCGACCCCCCCTGACCCCCTGCCTTTACGGCAGGGAGGGTTGACCCCTTGCGTTTCGGGCAGGGGGGCGACCCCCTGCCTTTACGGCAGGGGGTTTAACCCCCTGCTTGTTCCCACATGGGGTTTAACCCCCTGCCTGTTCCGACATGGGGTTTAACCCCCTGCCTTTACGGCAGGGGGTCGACCCCCTGCCGGAAACGCAGGTGGTTTAACCCCTGCGTTTCCAGCAGGGGTTAAACCCCCTGTCGTGCCGGAAACGCAGGGGTTTAACCCCTGCGTTTCTGGCATGGGGGTTAACTGCTTGCGTTTCCGGCAGGGGGTTAACCCCTTGCGTTTCCGGCAGGGGGTTAACGCCTTGCGTTTCCGGCAGGGGGTTAACCCCATGTCGGAACAGGCAGGGGGTTAACCCCTTGTGTTTCCGACAGGGGGTCGACCCCCTGCCTTTCCGGCAGGTCGACCCCGACAGGGGGTCGACTCACTGGCGGAAAGGCTGGGGTCATTTAACCTCCTATGTTCCGTAAGGGGGTCGACCCTCTACCGGAACAGCAAGGGAGTCGACCCCTTACCGGAACAACTTCCTTTTTTTTGTGGCGACTTTTTTTTAAAACTGCATTTTTTTGTGCAGATTTTTCAACGGAACGAGCTCGTGCTCAGCCACCTGTGGTAAGTAAGTGACAAAAACAATGCAAATCGGGTAAATACCTGTGGTGAGTAAGTGATGCAAGCGTATCACATGTTATTTAATTTATTAGATGTAACACTTTATTGTTCACACACTCACTTAGTTGTTGATATTTAGGGTTGCTTTGTTGGAGTTCGGAGATCATACTGAGCATGATTTTAATGTATGAATATGGAAGTGTTCTTATTTTTGGAGTACGGAGTTCATGCTAAGCATGGTAGTAGTTAGTGAGATATTGAAGTGTGTTTGCTGCAGATACATGTTTGCCATTTGTTTGATATGAATGATTACGATGTATTGCAATGTTTGATGTAATTGTATCCATGCTTGCATGTAGTTACTTTCAATTTGATTTTGACTTCCATGTGAAATTTTATAATAAAAGCATGCTTCAAATGATTGTATCGTGTCATTAATAGTTTGCACATGAAAATATTAAGTTATCAATGCATGCATCAAAATTCTTGTAATTGTTTGACATAGTATATTGCATGATAAATTTGATATTTTCTTCATCGTAGCATTCTGATTGTTTTCTTTTAATTCGTTAGGATACTATTCGTAACATCATACGACAGAATGACTGCAAACCGTGAATGGATGTACTGTAGGATAGTGGACAATGAGTTATCGCATGAATATATGGATGGTGTTGACAGTTTTATTGAATTTGCAACGGCAAGTGTCAGTACAGTGGATCCTACAGGTCAGATTAGGTGTCCCTGCAAGATTTGTAAGAATAATCGATTTGTAGAACCTCATAGCGTTAGACTTCACCTATACAGGAAGGGTTTTGTGAGTGATTATCAGAACTGGACGTTTCATGGAGAAGAATTTAGAAATGATTTTGATGCACGGGTGAATGTGGTGCACGATAATCCATATACGGATTTGATATTTGATGCCGCAGGAACAGAACTGGGTTCTGCTATGAGTTCTATTGATGTAAGAACTGCCGTAGATGAAGAATCACCAAACGATGCAGCTAGTAGATTTTATGATTTACTTAGAGATGTTGATGAGCCACTTTGGAACGGTTGTGAGAGTCACACTATCTTGTCTGCAGTTCTTCAACTAATGAATTTGAAGTCCGAGTATAATTTGAGTCAATCATGTTTTGACCGTTTGTGCATGATTGTGAAGAGTATGTTGCCCAAAGATGAGAAATTGCCACAAAATTTCTATCGTTCGAAAGTTATGGTCAACGCTCTAGGTATGGGTTACAAAAAGATTGATGTTTGTCCAAATCACTGCATGTTGTATTTCAAGGATCAGGAAAACAACATATCATGCCCGTCATGTGGGCATCCTCGGTTCAAGCCAAAGACAAAAGGCAATGGTAGCACGAGATCAAAGGAAGTTTCACACAAGTCGCTCTGCTACTTTCCTATCACTCCTACATTGCAGCGATTGTATATGTCTTCAAGGACAGCTAAACACATGAGATGGCATGCAAATAAAGTTCGACACGATGAAAACAAGATCACGCATCCTGTTGACGCTGAAGCTTGGAAGCACTTTGATCGTACTCATCAGAACTTCGCAATGGAAGTACGAAATATTAGACTCGGTCTATGTACAGATGGATTTAATCCATTTGGGGGTAGATCAACTTCATACTCATGCTGGCCAGTATTTATAACTCCATACAACCTTCCACAAAGCTTGTGTATGAAACATCCAAATCTTTTCTTCTCTCTGTTGATTCCTGGTCCGACCTCACCAGGCCAAAATCTTGATGTATATTTAAGGCCATTGATCGATAAACTAATAGTACTGTGGGATGACGGTGTTACCACGTATGATGCCCACAAAAAACAAAATTTCAACATGAAGGCCGCTCTTCAATGGACAATCAGTGACTTCCCTGCATATGGTATGCTATCTGGTTGGAGCACACATGGGAGGTTGGCTTGTCCGTACTGCATGGAGGATTCCAAAGCTTTTAGATTGAGGCATGGAAGGAAGCCTTGCTGGTTTGAGTGCCATCGTCGATTTCTACCCAGCGATCATCCGTTCCGACGACAAAAGAATGAGTTTAAAGCAGGCACAACTGAAACAGAAGGTCCATCCTCAAGATTGTCTGGCATAGAGATTCTAAGAAGATTGCGATACTTTCCAGATGTATTAACAGATGCCCGCAGTCCTACACCCTTCCGTGGATTTGGGAAGGATCACAATTGGACGAAAAAATCTATTTTTTGGGAACTACCGTATTGGCCGACCCTATTGATACGACATAATTTGGATGTGATGCATGTAGAAAAAAATGTGTTTGATAATGTATTTAATACAGTAATGAATATTAAAGTAAAAACGAAGGATAATTCGAAGGCCCGTATGGATTTAAAATTAATATGTAAAAGACCAGAATTGGAACTCAAATAGTATAATGGCAAAGTACTGAAACCAAAGGCAAAGTACGTGCTCGAACCTGATCAAATAAAACATGTATGTCAATGGTTGAGACAACTGAGATTTCTAGATGGATATGTCTCTAACATTGCTCGGGCTGTGAAGATTGACGATGGACAGTTATATGGATTGAAGAGCCATGATTGTCATATCTTTATGCAACGATTGATACCCCTAGCATTCCATGATATGTTAGACAAACCTATATGGGGGGTATTGTCTGAGTTGAGTGGATTTTTCAGAACATTGTGCGCATCGGAGGTCGTAGTATCAGATGTAAAGAATCTCGAGGACTCTGTCATCACCACTGTTTGTCTGCTAGAAAAGATATTTCCGCCAGCATTTTTCGATGTTATGAAACATTTGATCATACATCTGCCATATGAACTAAGGGTTGGTGGCCCTGTGCAATATCGATGGATGTACCCATTTGAAAGGTATATGTTTTTTATATTTGTCTCTTTAATGACAGATATTTAAATTTTGAAATGTATATTCTTGTCAGATGCATGTTCGACCTAAAAAAAAAGGTTCATAATAAAGCAAGAGTAGAAGGCTCTATTTGTGACGCGTACACTTTAGAAGAGATTTCAAATTTCTCATCTATGTATTTCGAACCTCATATTCCAACACGTTACACATGCCCGCCCCGTAACGATGATGGAGAACAAGTAACTGTAGCTGACAAGCTGTCGATATTTCAACCACTTGGGCATGCATTTGGTAGTTGCCGATCAAGGCTATTGACAGATCGAGAGCAAGATGCAGTACACATCTATATTCTTTTTAATTGCTCAGCGATCGACCCATACATCGAGTAAGTATATGTATATGCAACTCAATTATAAATCCTTTTATGTTCTATATGTGGATACATGGCTCGGTAATATAAGTATTTGTGGTTTGCAGACGATTTGATCTAGAGTTGCAAAGCAAAGTTTCACATCTCACTGATGTAGAACTACAAAAAGAACGTGAAACTAAGTTTGTGGAGTGGTTGAAATAGTTGGTAAAGAAGCTAACATAAATTTTGTACTTATAAACAACACTAAGTTACTTAATTGATCGTGATCACAATCATTGTTTATGTCTGTGCGTATGTTCGCCATGGTGATGTTAAAGATCAAGAAATATGTGATTTAGAAAATGGTCCGACCAAAGTTGTGCAATGCTACAACGGGTATATCGTAAATGGTTATCAATTCCATACAAAAGATTACGGTATAAACAAATCAACGATAAATAGTGGTGTGTGTGTCAAGGGTAGCAGCTACGGTGAAAATGAACATGATTACTACGGTGTTATAGAGGAAATAATGGAGTTGACTTACTTAGGCATGAATAACAGGGTAACTTTATTCAAGTGTCATTGGTTTGATCCAACTGCAACAAGACTCGACAAAGCTTCGGGCATTATGCAGGTGAATCATAAATCCAGGTTTGGAACATATGAACCATTCATATTAGCCTCGCAAGCTCAACAAGTTTATTATACTTCATATCCGAGTATAAAAGACTCATTCGAATAGTGTATATCGATAATCGACCGTAAGTATTTTGTTTTCAATTATTGCATATCTTATAAATATTTTATATTGATATTTACTGTGTAACAATTCATGTGCAGCACAAGGTTTGAGCCACAAGAAGTAGTACGAGATATTAGGAATTCACTTCTTCAACATCTACCAAGACCGGTTGCTCAATGGAAAGAGTACCCAAAGGAGGTGTTAGACAGATTGTGGTCATCATTCACGATATACAGTTGTTCCTCATAGTTAATGTGTTTCATATTTAATTTATTTAAGTAATGTCTACTAACTTTCTGAAAATATCTGTAGGCTTCGAATCGCTTCGCAACTACAGTGGAAGAAAATGATGCAAGGAAGGTGTGGCAGAAGGTGGTTGCCAATCGATTTGTAGACATGCTGCACACTATGAAGACTGCAGCAAAAAAACATCTAGCGTAGTAGATGATCCATTACTATGGAAGGGCCACGGCCCTATTACTATCAGGAGAGATTACTGGGATGAAATGTGCGATAAGTGGGCGGGAGATGCATTTAGAAATCGCTCTGCGAAGGCTGCACAAAATCGATCGAAGATGCCCGAAGCCCATCTACACACAGGTGGATCTAAGACATTTGGGAGCCACCTGAAAAAAATGGTAACTCATCAATATATAATATTAATTTTATAAGTATTGTTGCAAACTTGTGTACTAAATCTTTTGTCATTTAACTTCGCAGGAAGCAGAAAAAGGAGGCAGTGTACCATATAAGGATGTGTTTGTTGAAACACATAAACGGAAGACCACGGGAGTCTTCGTATCAGAGAAGGCGAAAACGACAACGGTATGTATTTATTCTATTAATAATCATTGAAATATATATGCATGTTATCATTAATTATTAATGAATACTTTAAACATTATTTTGTAGGAGGCATATGAGCAACAGATGGTAGAGCGATATGGCGATGACGCTACTCAGCATCCATCATTTGATCCTACAGCATGGGTGACTGCAGCAGGTGAACCCAAAAAAGGTCGTGTGTTCGGGTTTGGGAGTAATATGAACACTTCACCAGTTATTGCTTCTTCCAGCTACGGCTCTCCGACTTCTTGCGCCGACATAAGCTCCAAGCAGCAGACTATTCTTTCCGGTGATGATGTACGCAGATCGTTACGGAATCACTGAATAACTACTTCCATGACATTGTCGCCCCCTTTCTCCGAAATGAGATCAAGGTCGATGTTCTGGAAAGGGGATTTTCGATTCCAGGTCCCTCTCAAGTATAATCACATATTCAGTTTTTTATCTGCCTTAGAACACATATGAGCATAATCGAATCACATATATAACTTTTTGCCTGCCTAAGAACACATATAAGCATGTTATAATCACATATTCAGTTTTTTGATTGCCTTAGAGCACATATGAGCATGCTATAATAACATATAGAGATTTTTTATTGCCTTAGAGCACATATGAGCATGCTATAATCACATATAAAGTTTTTTTGCCTGCCTAAGAACACATATGAGCATGATAGAATCACATATAAAGTTTTTTTTACTGCATTAGAACACATATGAGCATGCTATAATCACATATTCAGTTTTTTGACTGCCTAAGAACACATATGAGCATATTATAATCACATATTCAGTTTTTTGACTGCCTTAGCACACATATGAGCATGATAGAATCACATATAGAGTTTTTTTATTGCCTTAGAGCACATATGAGCATGCTATAATAACATATAGAGTTTTTTTATTGCCTTAGAGCACATATGAGCATGCTATAATCACATATAAAGTTTTTTTATTGCCTTAGAGCACATATGAGCATGCTATAATAACATATAGACTTTTTTTATTGCCTTAGAGCACATATGAGCATGCTATAGTCACATATAAAGTTTTTTTGCATGCCTTAGAACACATATGAGCATAATCGAATCACATATATAACTTTTTGCCTGCCTTAGAGCACATATGAGCATGATAGAATCACATATAGAGTTTTTTGCCTGCCTTAGAGCACATATGAGCATGCTATAATAACATATAGAGTTTTTTTATTGCCTTAGAGCACATATGAGCATGCTATAATCACATATAAATTTTTTTGCCTGCCTTAGAGCACATATGAGCATGCTATAATCACATATTCAGTTTTTTGACTGCCTAAGAACACATATAAGCATGATAGAATCACATATAAAGTTTTTTTGACTGCATTAGAACACATATGAGCATGCTATAATCACATATTCAGTTTTTTGACTGCCTAAGAACACATATGAGCATATTATAATCACATATTCAGTTTTTTGACTGCCTTAGCACACATATGAGCATGATAGAATCACATATAGAATTTTTTTATTGCCTTAGAGCACATATGAGCATGCTATAATAACATATAGAGTTTTTTTATTGCCTTAGAGCACATATGAGCATTCTATAATCACATATAAAGTTTTTTTATTGCCTTAGAGCACATATGAGCATGCTATAATAACATATAGACTTTTTTTATTGCCTTAGAGCACATATGAGCATGCTATAGTCACATATAAAGTTTTTTTGCATGCCTTAGAACACATATGAGCATAATGGAATCACATATATAACTTTTTGCCTGCCTTAGAGCACATATGAGCATGATAGAATCACATATAGAGTTTTTTGCCTGCCTTAGAGCACATATGAGCATGCTATAATAACATATAGAGTTTTTTTATTGCCTTAGAGCACATATGAGCATGCTATAATCACATATAAATTTTTTTGCCTGCCTTAGAGCACATATGAGCATGCTATAATCACATATTCAGTTTTTTGATTGCCTAAGAACACATATAAGCATGATAGAATCACATATAAAGTTTTTTTGACTGCATTAGAACACATATGAGCATGCTATAATCACATATTCAGTTTTTTGACTGCCTAAGAACACATATGAGCATGTTATAATCACATATTCAGTTTTTTGACTGCCTTAGCACACATATGAGCATAATAGAATCACATATAGAGTTTTTTATTGCCTTAGAGCACATATGAGCATGCTATAATAACATATAGAGGTTTTTTATTGCCTTAGAGCACATATGAGCATGCTATAATCACATATAAAGTTTTTTTGCCTGCCTTAGAGCACATATGAGCTTGCTATAATCACATATTCAGTTTTTTGACTGCCTAAGAACACATATGAGCATGTTATAATCACATATTCAGTTTTTTGACTACCTTAAAACACATATGAGCATGCAAAAATCACATATAGAGTTTTTTTACTGCCTTAGAACATATATCATTTATGATAGAATCACATATAATTTTTTTTCCTTTGCCTGCCTTAGAACACATATGAGCATGCTATAATCACATATTCAATTTTTTTACTACCTTAGCACACATACGGGCATGATCGAATCACATATATAGTTTTTTGCTTGCCTTAAAGCACATTTGAGCATGGTAGAATCACATATAGAGTTTTTCTAGCTGCCTTAGAACACATATGAACATGCTATAATCACATATTCAATTTTTGACTGCCTTAGCACACATATGAGCATGATAGAATCACATATATAACTTTTTGCCTGCCTTAGAGCACATATGAGCATGATAGAATCACATATAGAGTTTTTTTATTGCCTTAGAACACACATGAGCACATGATAGAATCACATATAATGTGTAATTTATTTCATTATATTTTGTTTATCAATACTGACTGTTGTTTTCTTGTGTAGGCTGATAGCGATAATCAGCGTAGCGGAGCTGAAGGGACAGATAAAGGCAATGAACAAGAAGACGCACAAAATCTTGGCAATGATTAGAGAACTGTGTTGAAGAAGTTCTATTTTTTTATGTTTCCTAATTGTAATTGTTGAATTGTAAATAATTAAAATTGTTAATTTTAAGGTGGAACGATTAATTGTTGTAGATTCTTTTTATATGGAATTTTTTGTGTGGTTTGTTTTTTATTTACAGGAAATATAAATTGTACGTTCTCGGTATTTAATTTTTAAATAAATTTTTTTCGTGTTTGCGACGGATTAGCGACGAAACCATCCGTCGCTATTCATATAAAGCTAGCGACGGACGTAAATCCGTCGCCAAGCCGTGGTCGCCGTTTAGTACCGGCGGATTGGCGACGAAATACAACGCTCGTTAGTCCGTCGCAATTAGCGACGTACCTGGCGACGGAATAAATCCGTCGCCAGTTAGCGTCGAAAAATTTGCGACGTAAGCATATTGTCGCCTCGTCGTCACTAATCCGTCGCTAAGAGGCATAGCGACGGATTAGTGACGGAATGTGGTCGTCGCTAATCTACTGCTTTGTTGTAGTGTGGGCATTGGCATATGGAAGACAATACTTTTATGCTGGTATGATAAGCACACAAAGAGCCGAATCTATGCATGCCACCCTGAAGAAAACTCTGTATTCATGTTTAACAATGTTTCGTTTCATGGAACAATATGAATTATTTGTAGACGGTCTAAGACAGAATGAGCTTGAACAAGATGTGAAATGCTTCAATACACGACCTCAAACTTTTGGCATGAAAATATTGATGCGACCTGCAACTTTGTATACACTAATTGTATTTGAATGGATCAAGAAAGAGGTGTTGCATGTCATGAATTGCAAAATAGAAGGACTCGTGCAAACCGAGAATATGCACAAATACCATATTTTTTGTCAGGGTGAAAAGCATCAGGAAAGGCAAGAAGCACATGTCACGTACAATGTTGACAACGAAAGGGTAGAATATTCGTGCAAAATGTATGAATTCAAAGGCATTCTATGCTGTCATGCATTAAAGGCACTCAATCAAGAGAAGATACAAGAAATACCTGAGTCTTACGTAATGCGAAGATGGACTAGACGCGCGAAGATTAAAATGCTCGTTATGGACAATGCGAGTAAATCTGGTGTTGACGAGAAGTGCCACATAGCCTCCCGTTACCAACAACTGTGTAGGTCATTCATGCATGTTGCTGATTTGGCATTGAGAAGTGAAGAAGGCTATGCATGTGTGAGAAAAGTTGCAACGGAGTTACTTGAAAACGTGGAGTTAATTCACATTAAGTCCGTTGTAGCGAATGAATACCAGACGAAGATAATGGGATCGAAAAGCATAGGTCAAAATCATGTTTCGCTTGACACTCCCGAGAAGTTGCACCGAAGCGTAAACATTATCTTCAACAAGTACGTAGTGAACGTTGTTGATTATGATAGACATATTCATGAAGCGAAGGGTATCAAAAGAAAACCTGCCTCTGATCGCAGTCGTCGGAGGGCAAAGGGTGCACTAGAATTGGTTGGCAAGAACAGGACTAAGAAACAACCTACCTGTAATAAAAAACAACAAGGCCCTTGGAATGAACAGGTATGTAAAACATTATATTGCTTCCCATTGCGTGAAGTTTGTCAAATAGCTAACTCGCGTAATGTCCATCATGCAACAATATCATGTAGAAGTACCACCAAACGTTCAAACCTACATTCCTCCCGACCAGATTTCCGGCAACGATCGCTACAGTTTTACATGTCTTTTGGTATGTAATCAATGTTGCGAGGAGGTATGCATTTCTTGTGAAACTTAATTCAGTGTCTAATATTTTTTGTTTCATGATAGGCTCTGATGCATTCGACAGATAGGTATGGGACACAGGAATCTCGTGTGGGCTATTAATTTAGTTGTCATGCCTCTTTGCATGCCCCGATCTCCACAATGCCGGATTTGTTTTTGAGTTTATAGTAATTTGTCACTGACGACTTACGGTCCGTGGTTATATTTGCTTTAATCGATAGATAGCGATTTTTTGCTTCTGCAGGAAGTCGATTGATGACATCACTGTATGGCGATTTGTGGTTATCGTAGAATAGCGATCTGTGGCATCGCAGCATAGTGATTTGAGGGTATTGTTCGACTGTCGATCAAAGCGGGTTGACAAAGGTTGTTCAAGTAAGCTTTTTTCGGGCAATGAGCAAGGTTGCGCTTCATTTTTTGATTTAAGTATGCTATCACCTGCGCGGTTGAAAGACTACTTAGATCATAAAATGAAACGCAACCTTGCTCAATGCCCCAAAAAAGCTTACTTGAACAACCTTTGTCATCCCGCTTAGATCGACAGACGAACAATACCCTCAAATCACTATGTTGCGATGCCACAGATCGATATTCAATGATAACCACAAATTGCCATACTGTGATGTCAACAATTGACTTCCTGCAGAAGCAAAAAATCGCTATCTATCGATTAAAGCAAATACAACCACGGACCGCAAGTCGTCAGTGACAAATTACTATAAACTCAAAAACAAATCCGACATTGTGGAGATCGGGGCATGCAAAGAGGCATTGAAATTCCACTAGAGGGGGGTGAATAGTGAAATACGATGCAGATCGATAAAATAAAAAATAAGGCAATAAGGCACAACACAATAAACACAGAATTTATACTGGTTCGGCCGAGTTACTGACCTACATCCAGTCCCCAAGTAAAACACTTGAGCCTTCCACTATAACATCTGAGTCACCGGATAAATAGTACAACACCCTCTTCCTCAGAGGTCTACTTCTCTCAACAGAGAAGGGAAACACCCTCTTCCTCAGAGGTCTACTTCTCTCAACAGAAAAGGGAAACACTCTCTTCCTCAGAGGTCTACTTCTCTCAACAGAGAAGGGAAAACACCATCTTCCTCAGAGGTCTACTTCTCTCAACAGAGAAGGAAAACACCGTCTTTCACAGAGGTCTACTTCTCTCAACAGAGAAGGGATACAATCAGAAATCAGAAAGTTACAACACTTTCCTATAGAACCTTCAGAATGATATGCAAAGTATGAATGCACGTATGAAGATTCTCAGAATGATCTTTTTCTTTTCTTACACACTTGTATTTTTCTGAGAGCTTTTCTTGACTTTTTCTCTTTTTTTTTCTAAGCTCTTTTCTCAGAGTATCGAGCAGGAATTTTTCTCGTTGAAAGCTTGCTTGTCTTTTCACACTGTTGTGTTTGTATATATATAGTCTTTAGAAAACTAGTCGTTGTCTTTTTGAAATGATTGTCCTTTTGGGATATTAGAAGTCATGTCATTTCAAAAACAACTTAGTGTGAAAAAGATAAGTGTACTATATTGCTTTTTCAAAAAGTCTTCTTTCCATACGAAGCATTTTTGGAGTACACTATTCGTTGGTGTATTTTAAATGAGTTATTATTTGTATTAGGTCTTTTCTCATAATAAATGTTCTGTAGTATTTTTGAATATTGAAGTGTAGTTTATCATGCAGTTTTATCTTTACTCAATTTAATGGTTTGTAGTACATTGAACGTTGGAATATATTCTATCATGTAATTTTGTCTTTACTCAATTTAATGAATATTAGTATATTAATATTTTTCTTACAAGTCGTCACTTATAATAAATGTATGTAAGTGTGATAAATGTTTGTTGAGTACTTTATTTATAAATGGTCATTTCTTAAAAGCTTTTTGGAATAGCATTTAATGTTTACAGAAGGAATGATGACTTTAAGTAAGTCGACATTCTTGAGTATGGGTTTTATTTATAAATAAATAGTCATTTCTCAAATGCTTTTTGAGGTGGCATTTAATGCTTATAGAAAGAAATGGTCATTTCTTATTTTAATAAAATAATATTTATTTTCTCAAATCGTCAATTCTAAAATGAATGGTTGTAAAGTACACTAAATGCTTGAGTAATACTTATATTACAAATAGTCATTTCTCAAATAAATGCATGTGTATTATCTTTTCATAATTTGTCTTTTCTTACATAAATGTTTATGTATTATGAACAAAAATTTCTTACGTAAAAATTTGTGTATTATGAACTAATGCATTTTGTCTTTTCTTACATAAATGCTTATGTATTATGAACCAATACATCTTTTCACATTTTGTCTTTTCTTACATAAATGCTTATGTATTATGAACCAATACATCTTTTCACATTTTGTCTTTTCTTACATAAATGCTTATGTATTATGAACCAAAATTTCTTATGTAAATGTTTGTGTATTATGAATTAATTCATTTTGTCTTTTTCTTTCATATTTGAAATCATTAGCTTTTATATCTTTTCAAGTTGTCTTTTTCATAAATGCATGTTAGAAGGTACAATTAATGCTTTTGAAATCATGAGCTATTATATCTTGTCAAAATAACTTTTTCTAAATGCTTGTAAGAAAGTACAATTAATGCTTTTGAAATCATGAGCTATTATATCTTGTCAAAATGATTTTTTCATAAATGCTTGTAGGAAGTACAATGATTTGTTTCAAAAAGGTGTTTTTGAAATGCTACAATATACATAACGTATCCTTTTATGAAAGCTTAACTTTTTGTAAATAAATGGCTTGTATGATTTCAAAGCATATAGTCTAATATGAAATATGCATGCTTCTGAAGGTTCTGTTACATATGACTCTAAAGAAGAAAAAAATCTTCATCTTGAGGTAGCCGATCTTCTTGGATAATCTTTATGAATGTGTGGCCCATCAAGCTTTTTCTTCAAAGTAGTATGATTGCATCAAATAGTTGCACTTGATCAAGTTGTCTTCACTCTTCTTAAGTGAAATAACCTTGCATCAAATACTCGTTAAATACATAGCACATCATATCCAATCATAATATAACATATTCAGTTTCACATATGAAAGCATATCATATTTATCATATCTCATGAAATAATATCATGTATTTATCAAGTATCATATATATGCATCATGAAAGCATATCATATTTATCATGTATCATCAAAACATAGTTTCTCAACAGGCATGACAACTAAATTAATAGCCCACACGAGATTCCCGTGACACCTCTAATTGCCTTTTGAAATCATTATTGTTATCCTGTGAAAAGTTGTATCCATATATTATAAATAAAAGGCTACTGAATGTGTCTTTTCTCTTCCTCACTTCATTTCTTAAGAGGTAAGTCAACCTCTTCATCTGGTACAGGGGGAACTTTGTTCGCTTTAACAGTGGAAGTGCAAGTGTGAGTGGTACTCCACAATTTCTTATAATCGCTATGTAGTTCAACCCGTGGGTTTTTTTTTAGATCTGTGGGGTTATTATCAACAAACGTTCATTATCAATTTATACTAGTATCGTTTAACACCGCAAATCGGTGTTGACTAACACGCTTTACAAAGGCCGAGTATTGTTGCACAAATCGCTTTTCCGCGATAACCACAAGTCGCTATGCAGCGAATATGAAGTCGAATTACTCAGTTACAACGGATAACAATAAATGTTTGATTTGTCGTACAGTATTCATTGATCATGTTGGTTGAGCAGTACATCTTTTAGGTAATAAATAGTCGCACAAGTACTGAAAGCTGTGTTTGTCTTCTACTTTGCGAAACAACAATCAAACCGACGGTTCCTTCATAAACCTGAAGATCCGTCCTCCAACATACAAAGTTGTGGTCGGCGACACAGACGAAGACAGCTACACAACCAACAATGGCGAATCATGGGTATATTGTCTACACATCGTCTACATGTTCAGCAAAATCCGTCTGTTTCATGCCGTTTTTTGCGATTTGTTTTTTTTGTACTGTATAATGTAATTTCAATATCGTTCGTTGCAATGTCCACATTCATTTCAGTCGAACATCCACCGACGAAGTTGGGCGAAAACTTAGTCAATCTCTCCTGGAGGACATCAACCGAATGCACAGTGAATTCGCACAATACAACATGATCAGTAATTTTGTTAGTATGAAACTAGTAGCAGTTGTCTATATACGTAAGCCAAGTTATATTAAAAGCAACGCACCAAGCCAGACTGTAAGCGTCGTAAGCTCGTATTTAATGGTATATCGGTTTTATTTTATGTTGCTTTTCGTTATTAATTTAGTCCAATTGATTCGTATGTTATCGTTGTTGTTAGCAATGTTTCGGTTTGCAGACTATCTTACGTTGTTTGCCATACTCTAGTGGATTTCAAGACGGCATACCTTATTGGGTTAAAGGTAATCACTGCAGAGACCTTTTGTCAAGTGAAAAGGTAAGCAAACAAACCTAGAGTGTAATATTACAGCATAACAAGTGCTAACATCATTTTTTTGATGTATTTGCATATATTGATTTCTACACTCTGGCAATCTGAAAAGCATTGGGTCTTATACGTGATGGATTTACACGAAAAACAACTATGGTGTTACAATTCGTTGGAAGTTGACAGTGGTTTACGGCTAGACATTTCCCATCTCGTAAGTTTCAATATCTATGTGAGGAACAAGTCGTGTACTGGGGTCATGAATTTACTGTCGGTCGCATTATTCTCAGATCGGTTTCCTCAAAGCCATTTTGGGAGTCGATGCTAGCGAGTGGATCTATCGCACGGTATACTATGCTCCTTTACAAGATAATGGCATTGATTGCGGGGTATTTGTAATGAAGTACATTGAAGCAATATACAATGGTGCAGAACCTTGTTTCGACGTTGTATGTCATTTCTTCGCCTCTGTTATTGGAGATTAAGTGCATGTTTATTGCTTCTACTTTACAATCTATTTTTGCAGGTTGATATACACGGATTCCGCGAAGAACTCTGCAAAAAATTGACGTCCTATCTAATTGCGGAGGAGAAACTGACGGAAGCCTCGCGAGCATCTAAAAGGGTTGTAATTGATAAAAGATGTGCGCTCAACCCGCGTGGTTGACAGTCGTTGAGTGAGACTGCGATGTATTTTAATGAACAAAGACTTCTAATGTTCGAAATGATAATATTCAACATCGCTATGAAATGTTGTATGCTTAAACATCGCTTTATTGCTGACATATAAAAAAAGTGGTGAATAAGAGTCATTAATGTAGCTTTCGTATTTTACGAATAGTACAAAGCGATACGCTTAGTGGTCTACCGTCAAATACACTGCTACCACCATGAAAACTTGTGAAAGAATTTGAAAATTTCTTGAATTTTAAATGACGTTTCCTTCAATTATGATCTTGCAGACATATGAAAAAAGTATAAATGGATACGACAACTGCGTCGAAGCTGCCTATATGCAGGAATTATCGATTTGTCGGTTCCTTATTCGCGAAGCAAAGTGGAAGTGTGTGTTGTGTCATTCAAATATTAATGAAACGTCCTATCACCCTCCGTCAGTTTTCAAGTATATACGTTAGTTTCATTAAACCAAAAGCAAATCTTCAGTAAAAATGCACTCCGCATTAATGAAATTGAACAATGTGGGGGCTATTCCCAATATTAATCAATGCGATTGGACCGAATTTTTCGATCTTAAATAAATCCACAAGTACGTCCACACGCGTCCCAAGAAATCGCCTTAGGCGTACATTACCGTAGGTTCAACAATACAGTGATTTCTGAGAACAAACCTTTCTTATTGATAAGTTCACTGGATGCGATTTTTAGAAATATCTTTCACCGTACAGTATTTTTCATTACTGAAGAACAACTTCTACCAGCATTGGTTATGCGTATACGACACAAAACTATCTCTGATTACGATTTACTTTTCGTAGAACACCCGTCACCGGAACGAGATGAACACCCATCACCGGAACGGCGGCTCCGCTGAGACCTCCTCGCTAGGGAGAGGAAAACGACGTGGTGGAGCTTCTGCTGGCCATCCTCAGCGCGACTGCACCGACTGGGTTGCTGTCGAGGAGGAGGGCGAGAATGGTGATGGCGGAGCTCATTAGGTTGTACAGACAGAGCAATCGATAGGTTTCACTTCACATCTTTTGTCTGCCGTTCTTTTTAAACTCAATCAATTGTTCGCATATTTCGTTGCGTATTTCTGGCATATGATCCTGCAACAAAACATGTAATATGAAACGAATATATAACAGGAATAAACAATAACATCGGATACAAAGCTCATACAGCGTGGAAAGCAACTTCTATTCCATTGTATATTGCTTCAATATGCTTCATTACGAATATGCCACAATTGACCCCATTACTTTGTAAATGAGCATCGTCAGTACAAAGCAACATCCACTCGGCAATGTCGACACCCATAACCTCGTTAAGGAATCCCGCCTGTGATAAAGGGATAATATATTACACTCCGGTCCACCACGAATAGCTATGATTCACCTATGGCCACAATCTTACCAAATGCATAGCGTCGCGTTCTACGCCACTGTGGCAGTCCAATGAGTTGTAGCACCATAGTTGTTTTTCCAGAAAATTTATCTCGTATAGGACCCAATGGTCGGGATTTTGCCAGAGTGTAGGAAGTAAAATCTGCGAATCGAAAAAATAATTTCTCATTCTAGAGACATATCATGATGGGGATGTTACGACTAAACCTTGGAGAAGAGGTTTGTTCACTTACTTTTCCAAATTTCGAAATGTCTAGGCACTCATCATCGTTGTTCCAACAAGGTAGTGCATCTTTGTATCCAATGTTGTATGGCTTTCGCCGGACGTACATCTGTTGCACGAAATAGTAAGATTTAACCACCAAGAAACATGAGTACGTAATAAAAACAAACAAAACAACAGCGGAACAGCCATACCATGAAATAAGGGCTGATGATGCGTACTGCATTGCTCGTTGGCTTGCTCTTAATGTAATTGACAAAATCACACATTGTCTGGTTGCACAAATTTACGAACTTCAAAACATATAAATCGAAACGATAGTGTTCCCAACATTACTACAAAATTACTGATAGTGTTCCCAACTGCAAATTGATAGTGCTTAAATACTTACAAAATTACTGATCGTGTTCCCAACTGCAAATTCATCTTGCATCTGCTCGATGTCATCTACGAACTCGTCTGGACGTTGCCGCCCACCCTTGCCGGTGGATGTTGAACTGAGTACACCATGACCGTGGTATTCAGGATTCCACATTGAAATTATTGTCTACAGTAAACAACACTAGTCCAAATACGACATGAAAAGACAATTGTTGACTAAACCGCTCAGGAGTTTCAAAAAATATACGTCTTAAGCGCTAATGCTGGTACTGTGGATGTGGTCGTCTTCTTCTTCGGCGTCGTGCATGGCCGTTTTGCTCCCATCGTCCTCTCTATTGGTGTCGTGCCTGGTCGTTTCGCTCCCATCGTCCTCTCCGTTTGCTCCGTGCCTGGTCGTTTTTCTCCCATCGTCCACTCCTTTGTCGTCGTGCCTGGTCGTTTTGCTCCCATCGTCCTCTTTGTTGCCCCCGTGCCCGGTCGTAGTGCTCCCATCGTCTTCGGCGCCGTGCCGGGTCGTATTGCTCCCATCGTCCTCTTCTTGGCCGCCATGGCTGGTCGTACTGCTCCGATTGTCCCCTTCTTCGGCGTCATGCCTGGACGGAGATATGGCACCTTTGCAACGCAGATACGGAAACGCCGTCCTCAGTCAAATACAAAGGTAAAGTCCTTTAACGTGCCGCCCTTTTTCGAAAACAGCCCGCTAATTAAATGATTGCGTTTTAAACAAAGAAAAATACTTCATTTTGCATGCCGCCCTTTTTCGATAACCGCCGCCAAATTAAATGATTGCGTTCGAAGTATTTAAAAATACATCTTTCCAGAAGCCGCACTTTGTGTTTTAAATATTTAAAAATACGTCGTTTCACATGCCTGACTTTTTCGGAAACACCCCGCAAATTAAATGATTCACTTTTAAATAATTAAAAAGTCGTCATTTGTCGGTCGCATTATATCAATCTTTCAGTGGGAGATTAACACGACCCGAACAAACCCATTTTCCAAGTATGAATAATCTTTCACGATTATTTTATTGATTATCGTATATGGATACATCGATATATTCATGCAACATACTTTCCTCAGTTGTTTTTTAACAACAAACGTTCATTATCGTGGTTTGAATTGAAGGAGTTCCTGCCAGATGAACAATTGCTGGCCGGGAACCGTATCGTACAGATTTTGGAGCATCAGCCTTTTCTTATCGCTATTGACTGTTATCATTTACGCCGTCAGAACTCGTTAAATTATTGTTCACGGCTTACATCGCCAATCCTTTTTGCGATATTCTTTCGAGGCGGAGACAAATACAGCGATTTCTAAACAGAAATCGTTGTATCTTAGCGATGCCCGAGAGGTTAGGCAATGCCACGATTTCTGAACAAACATCTATTTTCGATTCAAGTTCATTTATTACCGAGATCCACATACAAAAAGATGTAATAATAAAGAATTAAACAATAAAAGAATGTCACGTTACTACAACTCATTATACAATTACAACAAAAACCTAACGTGATAAAATGAAAATCTAGGATTTATTCCGAGGCACTAGACGAATCAGATGAAATATCATAGACTTGTCTCTCACTTTTTATTTGTGGACTGTCTATCCTGCGTGGCATCTTCGTTGAGAGACCTTTATTAAGAAAACTGGTCATCATCTCTACCACTGAGTTCAATTGAATCCCCATAGTGCTTACTTCTGCCATTAATTTATTATTCTCCCTCTCCATAACTTCGAACCTTGAGGCAGAGACAATGTTCTCTTTTGGAGCAAGTGTTCGCTCTTCCTCGCGCCTTGTTACTGAGAGACTAGTCGTAGTAACCAGAGAGAGACGACGTTTTGGTTGTAGAGGCTGGGCTGCAACATGAGAAGGGGCAGTTGGGAGGCATAGGTTCACAATTTTTTCAATCTTTAGATTTCGCCGCATTGGTTCCCAATACCTTTCGAAATAGAAGGGATCAAATTGTCGCCCTTCATGATCATACGATACGGCAGAGAAACCACCTGAGTTCCAATTTAATAATTCATCCCTGTAGCGATCGGGTCAATTCACGTTCCTGCCCCCACCACTATTCATCTTCCTTCTCACTTCCAAAGGCTTATTTGGGATAGACTGACCCAAGCCAGATTGTAGAAGAACTCGACTACCTTACTGCAACTCGGCTTCAAAATTGCAGAATAGCCACAAATCGCGGTCAGACAATCTTGCAGCCTCCGCAACAACATCTTCATCATCGTCCTCCCCATCTCCATATGGTCTCCACAAAACTTGTACATTGGTAATTCTTTTTAATAACGAATGACAAATATATTAAAATTTATTTACGCATGATATGGCAACAACGATATGTACTACGAAAGACAATCCTGCAGCGATGGATACTTAAGAATGCTGAACATTACAACGATTTATAATACTCAATGATAAATGCTGACGCGAATGTAAACAATTTTAGAACGTTTACCTCGTTTAGTTGCAGCCCATCTAAAATGGACTTAGCATTATAAACTGCGACGTTTATTCTAGCCTAGCGACCGATCCTTGGAAAACCACAAATCGGAGGGCCACAACGTGGACGCAATGGGATAATATGTTTCAACGCCCAGGCCTAAAAAAAACAATATTATTAGTAACACCACAACCTGCAATGAGATTGTTCTACAATTATTAAGTATGTAATCAACAAATACCTGAACAAATGGCCAAAATCCACCAATTGTTTTCGTACCGTTACTCGCACGATGGAGTTGACTGTACAAGTGTGCGAGCATAGCGGCACCCCAGGCATAGTTGTCGACTTCGTCTAAGTCTGCCAGGTACTGCAGCCACATGGAACTTATTCTCGAACCAGAACAATCGGAAAATAATGTAAGACCAAAAAAATATAGAAGGAAGCCGCGCAACTCTTGGTCAGCTATTTCAGATGCACAAGTAGCAGAGTGGCCTTCCCATTTATTACGAAAAAATGAGACTTTCATTGATGTGGAATTTATTCCACCAGAAATACATTGACTCCATTCGTCCATCGACATTCCTAACAGAGCCGTGCATTTCTCCCTTGCGTTATAGTTTGAATGTCGTAACAGGACAGCACTGCCATCGCACTTAAGGCCAATGATCCTCGCCACATCTTCTAGAGTCATGGTGATCTCAAAAGAATCAAACTGGAATATGTTCGTCTTATCATTTCATTTATTTACCAGGTGGGTCATGGTATTCCAGCAAGTTTTAAAATATTGCTGGTCCAAAAGGCCACCGAAGTGCATATTCTATAATCGGTCCTTCTGATATGCACTTAGCTGACCATACCACGACAGAACTACAGGTCATTGATACCGACCTCCGAGCTTTTCACTTGGTGCTCTACTTCTCTTGTGAACTCCCTGTAACACAAAATAACATATTATTCCTACCAATTGTAATTTAGTTTCATTTGTACTTATAAATACTATTCTACTAACCGCTATAAATAATATTGGTTGCAGACAGACTATCACAGTAATCGCTATACATATTAATACCTAACACAGTAATCGCTATACCAAAATCGCTAAACATGTTATTAAATCTTCACAGACAAAACGGATATATTTACCTTGGTCGCTATTTTCTCCTGTTCTCCATCCAACCTGGGACTTTCTGGTGGGTCCACTGCCTCCAATTGCCTTTCAATCTCCATCTTTACCGGCTCCACCATCGCATGCCTTTCTCTCGCCTTCCTTTTCTCGCCCTCCTTCTTCATCCTTTCTCTATCCTTCCTTTTCTCATCCTCCTTCTCCTTCCTTTCTCTCTCCTTTTTCTCCTTCTCCTTCTTCTGCTTCCTTTCTCTCTCCCTATTCTCCTCCTCCTTCTTCTCCTTCCTTTCTCTCTCCCTTTTCTCCTTTTCCTTCCTCTGCTTCCTTTCTCTCTCCCTTTTCTCCTCCTCCTTCTTCTGCTTCCTTTCTCTCTCCCTATTCTCCTCCTCCTTTTTATCGTTCCTTTCTCTCTCCCTTTTCTCCTCTTCCTTCTTCTACTTCCTTTCTCTCTCCATTTTCTCATCCTGCATCCTTTCTCTCTTCTTTTTCGCCTCCTCCTCCTTCTCCTTCTCCTTCTCCTTCCTTTCTCTCTGCTTTTTCTCCTCATCCTTCAGCTTCTTTTCTCTCTCCCTTTTCGCCTCTTCCTCCTGCTTCTTCCTTAACCTATCCTGCACTTCCTCCTCCTGCTTCTTCCTTTCCCTTTCCTTTTCTTCCTCCTCCTTCTCCTTCCGCCGTCTTTCTTTCTCTTCCAGTTCTTGTTTCCTTCTTTCCTAGAATTCTTCCTCCTGCTTCTTCCTTTCTCTTTTCTTTTCTTCTTCCTCCTCCTTCTCCTTTTGTTGCCTTTCCTTCTTTTCCTCATTCTCCTTCTCCTGCCTTTGTATTTCCTTAGCTTCCTCAAACTCCTTCTCCCTCATTCGCCTTTCCTTTTCTTCCTCATACTGAGGAATATTCTGTTCCTTCTCTTCCTCCTCCTTATTCATTTGCCTTCGCCTCTCCTCCTCCTTCTTCAGTAGCCATGCCTTGTTAAACATTGCACTGCGCTCCAAGTCTCTCCTCTTACATTGTGTCGCAGTTTCATCCACTAAATAGCTAACATAACTTTGAAACTCCTCCACATTCTTCTTCCTCTTTTCCCTCTGCCGTGCGTTAATCCTCCGCATTCTATTTATATTCTCATCAATATTTCTTGCCTTTGCCTTCAATTCGTAATCCTTGTTCTGCATCTTTCGTAATTCAGAGTTCTTTCTTTGGTCCGCAGCCTCGATATCTGATGGATAATTCTCCGCATAATACGATTCCAAGGCTTTTTCTCTATCTTCATCGTTCTCAATCTTAAGTATATTTTGGTATCTTTCAAAAACCTTAGATAGATGGGACTGGCGGATCACTTCTCTAATAGACAACCCATAGAACGACGGGGTATCTCTAATCTGATGAGGCGCAGACATTGCTAACCTGCACAACACATTACACGATCATCATGATTAGAAATCATCGGAATATTTGGGTTCATAAAAAACAAATCGTTGTATAAGAAGCAATCTTCAGATTGAAGAAAGAAACCTTACACGAAACTCACCGAAACAATGGGAATTTGGATATTCCAACTATAGAGTAAGCAGTGGTAACAACTAATACGCAACAGAAGGTGGTTATTATGTTGCGGTTGCGCGTAAGACGGAAACAGGTGCTCTGGAACAAAGGGAAAGGATGCTCCGACGACTCCAGATGAAAGCAAAGAATCTCCGATAGAGTGCTTAGAGCGAGAATGGATTGTTTTGAACTATTTGAATCCTACAACATAACGCTTGCTACATACTCAAACTCTGCGGAATGTTTTGGCGCGATAACGATGGAGGGCAGTTTTGTCCTTTTCACGAACCGACGGTTCAGTTTTCTAAAAGGAGGGCATTTATGTCCGTTCGAGGAAGATGAAGCGAATGGCGGTAAAGGGTACTTAAGTCTTTGTTGCGGCACCAAATTACGATGCAGTATGATGCGGACAGTCATCGGGATCCATGCCGGTCTGAATCTTATACGTGGCGATATTTGGAACCCCCGAACATGAGATCTCAGTACCGGCCCTGTTCGGGGGGGGCATATAACCTGCTTTGCATTCACGTAGATCAAACGGTTAGAAATTTTGAGCACTCTTACTTACCTTATATATATATATATATATAGAGAGAGAGAGAGAGAGAGTCACTGGAATATGAAATATGAGAAGTAAAAAATTTAGAACTATTGTATGAATGGCAATTTTCATAATTTTTTTATTCTTTTCTCTCCGAATCTAATAGTAAGGATGTGATGTACATGCTTTGTCTTATAAGAACACGCTCTTGAATCATCCTATTTTAGTATAAATGAGATTTTTTAAGGCTTTAAAACCAATGGCTCATATTCTTCATCAATATTTAAGCATTCAAAAATCCTATTTTTTTTATCAAAAATACAAGATCCAATGTTTGATTCCTAGCAAATTCATCATGCCGAGCATATCCACAGTTGGATTTGCAAAAAAAGTGTTCCAATTGCCCATATTTTGGTTCTCATATTTCAGTTCTCAAATTCTTATATATACACACACACACACACGTGGGTCAAGCCGGACAGAATTCCAATCCATTTTGGCTCAGTTCCGGTCAAACTTTGACCTAATTGATAGGCCCAAAGTCCAGCCCCTGATGGGTTGGACTGAGCTGCCCGGCTCATTGCCCACCTTTACTTATAACTACTCTCCTAAAAAGGATATGTCGTCTATGGCGGGGATGACACAAAGAATATGCCATCCAGGGCTGTGACGACACCAGCAGTGTGTCATCCTGCTCATCTTAGGGTGGACTCGGTCTGGGTCCAGCTGGGATAGCATGACTGTTGTTGTCCCCCCATTTCCCAGCCTATTTGATTGTCCCACCTTGTCCCAACCAGGACGCCCCCCATGTTCGGTCATCCCACCTTGGGACAACCCTTGGTTTGGCCATCCCACCTCATACCAATCTGTCCCCATGCCTGGTATGGCAGAATGTGAATTGACTTCCCAGCCTGTCCACCTCGTCCTTGCCCCTTTGTCCATTGGGACCCCCCCCCCCCCCCCTCTGTTAGGTTGTCCCACCTTGCAACTGCCCCATGTTTGGCTTGTCCCAACATGTCCCCCAGTCCTTAGAACAATCTCCCTGTTCAACCATCCCACTTTGGGATGACCCTTAGTTTGGTCATTCTAAATGAGACAGCCAAAACATTTGTTCATCTCATGACCTGAATGCAGGGATAATCCAAATGACTTTTTCTTATCTGATCCTCCCCTTTTTGTGTATTTTTTAGGTGAGAAATACTCTTTTGGATGAGTTTTATTTTCATTTAGGGATAAACTCAGATCCATTTGGGTTAGATTCAAATCCAAAAAAAACAGTGATTCATATCTTATTATGAATTCTATAAATAGGGGCTCACCCCTATAAACTGATCATCTGAAAGTTCTCTGTCCTAACGCTGACCATGAAGAGAACGAACCCAAGCATTGCCGTACCCCTCTCTCTCAAGCTATCGTACCTATGCGTAGGTACTACAGAAGTCATTTTCACAACCCTCGTACCTTCTCAAAGTTGTCAAATTAAAATGAGCCTAAAAGCTAAATGGACTTTTGAGTCAAAAAAAAGTTTTTTTCAGATCTCTCTGTTTATTTAATTTTATTCTAGTTAGTTCATTCTTCTAGATACTTATACACATTTGGTCTTTATTACATATCCAAGTTTCACAACTGTGTGATTCGAGCTATGGAGATCGAAAAACTTGTTTGGACTTTACCTTTTATTCGGGCAAAGGATAGTCAAAACTGGTATACAGCATCACATATTTCAAAAAAGATTTGACGAATCCAGGTAAGTCATTTCTTTCCCAATTTCAAAATTTTGATCAACAATATATATGGATTCAACTTCTAATATATAAAGATAGCAAATAAAACATGCATACAGGATTCAAAGGTTAAATTTTGTTTTTAAGATTTAGATCTATGTAAGCTAATAGTGTCCATGATAAGTTTTGGTAGTTGGATTTCATCCCCCACACATTATAGACTAATCAGCTTGTCCTTTTTTTTTACTATAAGCTCGATTATGAAAGAGGACATTGTGGTTTTGTACATACATATCTATATCTATATGAAGTAGCACTTTGAAGGGCATTGTTGCACTCCTGCTGCTGAAAACCCTTTTTTTAACGTGTTATTAACAGCTATGATCGTGATTCTCTGCTGTGATTCTTTAGACAGTGATTCCTAGACAAAGATGGACTATCCATGTGACACATATTTGCTGAAGCAATTAATCATGCATACATAAAACCCATTTACATATATCTAGTAAATGAGCCCTGTGTGATCCCTGATCATCCAAACTTGTCTTCATGAACTGAAGCATGTCGATCCGAATTCAAAGAATCAGTTAGTGATTGGTATAGTATTAACATTTGATAGTGGAGCACTGTATTTTATCAAATAAACAATATGAAAATTTTCATATACACCAAACCTGAATTTCAGGAGTTTATGCCAAATTACACAAGGAACTCAAGAATGTCACGAAAAAACAGGAAAAGAGAAAAGGAGAAACAAAACAAAGAGTTCACTTGCTGCCAGCTTCCATGTCAAGCATGGAGCTGGTGTCTTTCATGTTAGATGCTTCCATTTCCAAACGTTCTACTGAAGGTTGATATGGAGTCCCAACTTCTCTTACTAGTAAAGCAAGGTCATTAGTATTTGATTGTTCTTGGATGCTTTGTAACTCTTCCAACATTTGGAAATAGGCATATGGTCCCCAACCTGCAATAGAGGAACCAACACCTTCATACATAGAATTAGCATATCATTTATGAAAAGATTTTCCAGGATGTATGTTAACCACCACAGGCTTGCATAACTCATATATACTTCTTCCAGTTGAATCGTGGAAGGCTGAAAAAGGAACAGGAATAAGCTCTTGCACTTCCTTGAGCAACCAAGCTTGAACACCAGTTGCAAAGCTCGAGACAAATTGGAGGGAAGCTCCAACACCAATTGTCAAGCTCAGAAACAAACTGGATCGGAGCTCAAACAAGTCTCAATCTTGTTGGGAAGAGCTCAAACAGGCCAGGCTCGGCTTGCATGCAGCCCTGCAGGTTGCTGGTCACATTATATATATATATATATATATATATATATATATATATATATATATATATATATATATATATATATATATATATAGAGAGAGAGAGAGAGAGAGAGAGAGAGTAATGGGTCCGTGCTAAACCATGTGCTAAATGGGTTTTTCAGCTTCTCCTGTGCTTTTTTTGCGGTTCCGGCCCTATAAATGTGTTGGGCATGGTCGGGTGCTTTTTATGCGTTCTGACCCAATAAATGTGTTGGTTATGGTCGATTTATGAAGAATCCATACTTGGATCATGTGTTTTCGATAAAAAAAATGGTGTTTGGAACCTCAAAAATTTACAAAGATTTTGGACCGTTGATTTTTCAAACTTTATATAAACCCACCCATGTGTTGGAATCAAATTCTTCAAGAGCTGATCCCTATAAAATCAAGTACATAAATCACATTGATTTAGCACCGACCCATTACTCTCTCTCTCTCTCTCTCTCTCTCTCTCTCTCTCTCTCTCTCTCTCTCTCTCTCTATATATATATATATATATATATATATATATATATATATATATATATATTAGTAATGATACAGTGCTCCCATAGTACATACTCTCACCTAATAGAAGATTTAGATTGTCAAATTTCTTAAAAAAATTTAGTTGATTAGATGCTATAGATATGATCTATACTCATTATTTACTAAAAAACAAGTTTTGGATCATATGATTATAGCATATATGTATGTTTTTTAAGATCTTTAAAAATCCATGGCTCACAATGTATCAAAATTTCATACCTTAAAAAATTCTAATTTTATGTCCAAAAAACATGACCGAAAGCATGCTTCCTACCAAATAAACTATGTTGAGTACATCCATAAGGTTTATTTGAGAATATATAACCTACAACCATGATTTCTAATATATGGGAGTAAAAAATCTAGGAACACAGCATCATCTCTCTATATTAGTAATGATACCGTGCTCCCGAAGTACCTACTCCCACCTAATAGAAGCATTAGATTGTCAAATTTCTTAAACTTTTTTAGTTAATCAGACCCCATAGTTTTGGATCATATGATTATTGCATATGTGTATGTTTTTTAAGACCTTTAAAAATCAACGGCTCACAATGTATCAAAATTTATGACTTAAAAAACCCTAATTTTATGTCCAAAAAACATGATCCAATTCCCATCAAATAAATTATGTTGAGTACATCCATAAGGTTTAATTGATAAGATACAACCTACAACCATGATTTCTAGTATATGGGAGTAGGTACTCCCGGAGCACTGTAACATATATCTATATATATGAGAGAGAGGGTGAGGATTAATTATGCTGCCTCTTTTTTTTGTTAGGTCACACTAGGAGCATAAAAAATAATAGTTTTCGGTGTTTTATGTCAGATCTCAATCGTTTGATGTGTTTATTATTGTTTATTCAATAGAAAACATGTTTTTGATTAAGCATCTTTATGCTCAAATGTGTTTTTTAAAGATGAAAAAAATCAATGGTTGATATTGTACTAAAATTTGATGATAAAATATTTAGATTTCTACATCAAATCAATTCAAAAACTTGTTTCTTAATAAATAAGCATGATAAACACATTTAATGGTTCAGATCTAACATAAACACCTAAAACTATGATTTTTGGAGGGTCCCATCGTGACCTACAAAAAAGTGGCAGTGCAATGCCCATTAGTTATAGGTTGTAGCTACGGTACCTACTCTCACATACTGAAAATCATGGCTGTAGGTTATATCTTCTCAATTAAACCTTATGGATTTATTTGATATGAATCATGCTTTGGATGATTTTTTGTGGACATAAAATTAGATTTTTTAAGTCAGGAAATTTTGATACATTGTGAGCCATTGATTTTTAAAGGTCTTCAAAAACATAAAAAACATACATGTAATGATCAAAAACTTGTTTTCTACTAAATAATGCTTATAGATCATATATTTAGGGTCTTGTGAGCAAAAAAAAGTTTAAGAAATTTGGAAATCCAAAGTTCCTATTGCGTGGGAGTAGGTACCCCAGGAGCACTTTATTATTACCTATATATATATATATATATATATATATATATATATATATATATATATATATATATATATATATATATATATATATATATATATATTACAGAACAAGATAACTAAATGTCAAAACATACCTTGTGGATGGTATGGAGCTGGAAAGTACTGCAAGTAACAAAATGTGGCAACTGCCAGACCTGTGTTATACAACAAACGATCTGGTAAGGACCAAAATTGAATATTTGCCTTTAGAGAATCACTAAACAAGATCTCTTGTATTAATGTCAATCCTAATGGTCCACCAACCTATAAGGCCTCCGGAAAATACATCCTGCCAATGATGCCAATAGTCATCTACTCGAGAAATTCCAACAAGCGCTGCACCAAGTAAGGGCAGGAAAACAATGCAAAGTTTTGCTACATGACCACTTCGATCAAATGCCTTAATTTTTCCAGATAGATATAGTGAAAGAAACCCCAAGCCAGCAAATGACCCTGCACATGATTTTAAACTTTTGTCTTAATATCTTTCTTATGATGAACACTACGGTTTTATGCTGACCAATTGATGTGAACCTGATGGCCGATCTACAAAGAAAATTTAACCCACTACAAATTATCTAGGAAAACAAGAACTAAATGAAAATTTTAGGAAAATACAGGAAATTAACCAAAAACAAGAAATAACTGGAATAAAATAAGAATAACAATTTCAAGAATCCAAATAAACTCTCAACTATTTTTAATCCTAGATCTAACCTATATTTATAAGAAAAGAATCAAAATATTAATAAACCTGAACTATTATTTTTTATAAACATCAATTAAGAAAAAGCCAATCTTAATTCTACTAAACTACTAAAATGAGATATAGATCAATTACTGAGATATAATATCCATTACAATAATAAAAAAGTAAGAAAATATTCAAACTAAAATAATATGGATCTCAAATGAACCAATGAATCAGGTGGACCTGGATATGTGTCGCTCTGCGACTGCATCATTATCCCTGAGTTCAAGAAGACTTGCCCTCATGTCTAGATGTTGCTTGCACTTTTTTAAATTTTGTTCCACCTTGTGGGTTATGGGTTCACAATATGAAATCGGATCTCGATGTCTCTCTTTAAACCGAACGAACCAAGAAGGATCTACCCCCAACATGCATACTGAAGCCAGGAACATTTTTTTTCGAACCAACCAAAGTTATATGCCTTTAAAGTAAAACAAGTCAAACGAATTTGGAGCAGATGGCTGAAAAAAAAAATTTGGATTCCCTCTGGACGTACTTCATCCATAGTTATTTGTGAAAACCCATATTGATCTGGTTCAGGCAAGTCTAAGGTCTTAAATGTATTTGAGTTGATTTGGGTAGGCATAGGTTGGGGATTCATGGGACAAATGGGTGATTGCGGGTAAGCTAAGGGCTGATGTGAATGAGTTTGGGTACGGTTTTGATTTGGTTTACACGCTAGAATTGTGGGTTGGCTGGCTAGAATAATGGGCTTGGTAAATACCTGGTTGGATTACAACCGGATCGAGAACATATTGATTCGTCAAACCCAGAATGTATTGGGTTGGATACAGGATCGAGCCTTGAAGGGGATAGGTCATGTTTAACCCTAATCCAGATCCAAGATATGTATGGGTCTAGTCTTGACCAATTGAGTTTGGATGGCCAAGATAACGAGCTTGGTAAATATCTGGTTCAATCATGACTGAATCAAGAACATACTGATTTGTTGCACCTAGAATAGTTTGAGTCAGATACTAGATCAAAGCTTGAGGGGGATATGTCTGGTTTAACCCCGATCTAGATCCAAAATATGTATGGCTCTGGTCTTAACCCAGTTCGGTTTGGAACTAGAGCTCTGTCTAGGTCTGATTAGGTTTGGTTTGTGTTCGGTTTGATGAATTTGAATAAAAAATAGGTGGTGGACTAGAGCTTCGTCTGGGTCTGATTAGGTTTGGTTTGTGTTTGATTTGATGAATTTTAAATAAAAAATAGGCTCGGCCCTCCTATCTAGCGGTGGGTCACTTGGGGTAGTTGTCATCGACGATCTTATCAGTGTTTGTCAGAGTCAACAAAGGAAAGGGTAGAAGAGAGGCAGCGAACTCCTGTCCCCCTTATCTAGCAGCGAGTGTGTGGGATTGTCCCTCCAGCAGGTTGGCTACCAATTGACCTACCCCCTCTGGTTGTTTGTTATCGAGAGGGGCAAGGTTGAATGGGACACCTTCCCTTGGGTCCTCCTCTTTTGCGAGGAGAGGTAGATAGGGTGGAAAAGTCACTAGTGGTGTAGCGACTCAAGACTCTCCTCTCTCCAATGGCACCAATGATGGTTGCACGATAGATTGATGGAGATTCACTATCGGATCAAGCATTGTTGGCAAATGATGTCGATGTCGTCGAATCACCCAGTTGATTCGGGTTCTTGTTGTGGTCTCCTATGACATGCATATCCATCTTCAATATCCCAACATTTGAATGCCGCATTAATTCTTCAATCAACTTTTCCATCTTTAGAAATATTTGAGCCACCACCCTTAGTCGATCTTCGCTCGTTTGCAGAATCCATATCATCTCCATACTCATTTTTGCCATTTGTGGTTCCCTGAATTGAATGCCTTGAAACCAACAAAATCGTCCCTTGATCATGGAATCGAGATGATGATACCAAATTGATGTAAACCAGATGGTCGATCTATGAAGAAAATTTAACCCACTACCAATTATCTAGGAAAATAAGAAATAAATCTGAAATAACAAGAACTAAAGGCAAATTATAGAAAAATGCAGAAAATTAACCAAAAACAGGAAATAACTGAAATAAAATAGAAATAATAATTTCAGGAATCCAACTCAACTCTCAATTGCTTCTATTCCTAGATATTTTCTATATTTATAGGAAAAGAATCATAATCTTAATAGACCTAGCTAAACTACTATTTTTTATAAAACATCAAGAAAGAAAATTCTAATTCTTCTAAACAAAAAAATTGGGATATGAATCAATTACTAAGGTCCAATATCCATTGAAACAAGAAAATATTTAAAACTAAAATAATATAGATCTCAAATGATCCAATGAACCAGGTGGATCCGGACATGTGTCACTCCGCTCCTGCATCTGGATGCTGCCAATAAGGCAGAGATGAACATATAGGACTGTGTCAAGGCTTCTTCTTCTTTTCATTGAGCTTGGATAAACCACGCTATGGTTTGAACGAATTGTTACAGGCTAAGAGGTGTAACATTGACAGTGGACCTGAGTTAGTGTCTGAGTATAAAACTCCACGAGTGCTCTCACTTGCCTATGAAGTTAGTTTCTCATTTATCTTAGGCCTTACAGCAAGAGTTGCACACCCTAGGTATCAAACTCTCGACGTCTTTCAATTCGAAAGCCTTAAGCCAACCCACCCAGCCACCTTGTTGCCAACCCCCCCCCCCCCGCCGCCATTGGAGCCCTTACCTGATGTAAAAAAAAAATTTGCCTTTCTGGATCCATCACTCTTGTTGGGTAACAAGCACAAAAAGTACAAAGAATATCATACACATGTATCAAGTTTTGCATGTACCTCAAAGAGACAATTTCTAGGAATATTATAGGATTTTCCCATAAATATAGGGAAAATACCAGGAAAGTAGAGTGTCACTAAATTAAGAATATGAAAACATTAAAAAACTAGAAACAAAGATGAATTTTTCATTTCCTAATGCATGTGCATGGAGAGAAGGGTAGCAGTCACATGAACAACCAAAGGATGTAGCCAGAGCCAGACATGTCAAGAGGCCAATGAGACTTGGGCCTCAGGGCCCCTGGGCCAAAAAAAAATTTAGGGGCCCATTTTTAATAGGGATTTCATTTTCAATAGGGGCCCCAAAAAAATTGGAGGTGCTGCCCTCGAACTCTTACTATTAATAAGGGGCTCAAAAAATTCCGAAGCGCTGCCCCCGAACTCCTACTATTAATAGGGGGGCTATTTTTAAGAAGCCCATTTTTAATAGGGGCTCAAAAAATTTCGAGGCTCTGCCCCCAAACTCCTACTATTAATAGGAGGCCCATTTTTCCCCTCGGCCTCAGGCCATAAAACACAGGTACGGCCTTGGATGTAGCATAACCTATCCTGACATTTATTGTATCGAAAATGGTTTTACAATGTTCACGTATGCCAGCTTAGTTCTTTCGTTGGACTGATTTCTCTTGTGAGCTTTAACACTCCTATTTCCTTTCAAGACATCTTTATTTAGTGTGACTCCACATCACCAAGTGTTCCATTTGCATCTTTCACTTATTAGTAAAAAAAAAAATTTGCATAATTCTCTACAAACAAAAAGAGGGCTTCATAATGTTAATGGCAAGTATTCTTCAAGCTATGAAGTATCACACGTTTGACCAAACTCGTAGAAAGGTAGTACCAACTAAAAAGGAAAACAAACTTAGCAGCAGATATCCGACTGAAAGCAGAAAGGAAAAGTTACAAGAAGTATGGGCACTAGGGAAGCTCATATGCCCTTCTTTTATGACACTAGCCTGCCCATGGCAAATTACACCCCCTGTGACAGGATCATACACCTGCAAAGTTGTATATTGACAATTAGTTGATTTTTCGTCAAAAAAAAAAATAAAAGCATAAAATGAATGCAAATAAATTCACAAAAAAGTAAAAAAAAAAACACAATATATGGAAATAAAATCTTTAAGGCCCCGTTGATTGCAGGGGAGAAAAAGTTGAAAAAGTTCTCTCAAAACGCACGGGTTCCATGTAAACTTTTCTGGTGCATAACCATGGGAAAATTTTCCCCTACAAAATTTGTTACTTAAAACAAGTTTCACTGGAGAAGTTAAAAAGCCTCGAGTGGGGACATCTGGCTTTGTTCTAGTTACAGCATCCATTTTTTTTCCCCTGCAATCAAACTGTGAGCAATTGAAGGAAATGAAAATCCTACATCCTTTCCATCTGGGAAACACCGCCAAAAAAAATCGGGCCGAGGTCGTCCGACAGCATTTTTAATCGCATCGGTAATAACCGCAGTTATCAATACAGCAAACAAAAGACCTGTTCAACCATGTAAATCAAACAGTATTAT
This sequence comes from Nuphar pumila, assembly GCF_984573655.1. Classification (NCBI taxonomy): domain Eukaryota; kingdom Viridiplantae; phylum Streptophyta; class Magnoliopsida; order Nymphaeales; family Nymphaeaceae; genus Nuphar; species Nuphar pumila. Next base: position 69,350,748 of record NC_143265.1, read on the forward strand.
TGTAAATTACTGGTCCCTCCAATTCAAAGACAGAAAGCATAGGAAGACAGTTACCTAGTATACCATGGTGAAGATCATATACATTTCTTCTGATCATATAGTATATGAAGATGAAGATCAATGGCACCAAAATAGCAATTATCTGGAAAAAATAAATTAATGAGCCCAAAAATCAGGCCAAACTCTAGAGCAACAAGGCACATAAAGTTTTCATTATGAAAGATAATGTAATTGCAGGAAAATATAACATACAGGGATAGCCCAAACTGGCACTGTGTTGCTCTTGTGTGGATACTTCAAGTCTGTCATCATTTCCTTCCCCACAAACCGGTGAAATGGGGGTATTACTACCGCCAAACTAAACTCCAGTACCACAAGAAATGCAAGTATTAGCCAGTCGTGCATATGAAACTTTGCTACTTTAACTCCATGGGATTTAATTGTGTGGGTACCCAACTGAGTGTTTGTCATGTGTGCCTGCCAGATGACAACCAACAAGAGTCACTTGTGACACTTTGTGTGCTTATGCCGCTGAAATATAGCCCTTACCAAACAAGATATCTACTATTTAAAATATGAATTTCGCTTCCAAGGAACACAGTTATGGAGTGCTTGTTACACCGGCATCCTTTGGATGCGTCTTTCACGCCGGAAGCACCCCGCCCAGAAAAAGTGCTTCCCCCAGGAGGGAAGGTGCGATGCACCTTTCCTATGAAAGGTGGTGTTTTTGTGTGCAAGCATGAGGGCCCATCATAGTTTTATCACATCGTGATTGTGTCATTGCAAGTGGGAAATAGGAATATTTCTCACGCTTTGTGGTGATGTCATCATCACACAAAAAAATGAAGTTTTTTTTTTTTGACGCTTGAAAAATCAAGTGTCTTGGTTGAAACCATGGTGCTTGTTTTTTCAGGCTACAACTTATATGGTACTTGATTTTTTCAGGCAACAACTTAGAAAAGCAGGTGCCTAATTTTTCAGGTGACAAAAAAGCAAAACTATCAAGAAAAAAATCAATTGGCCAGATTTGTCATATTTTCTAATTTGTAATCAATCTCTATATTATATCCAAAAGCTAATTCTATCCGTATCTTTTTTCGGAAATAATAATAATAATAGCAGCAACAACAATAACAACAAAATAATAATCTCAAAATTTGGTTATACTCATTTCAACAAGAAAAGCAGAAAACTCAAGCAAAAATTCAGTAAACAGGCAACATAGTTAACATTAGACCAAGATGATACATGTAGAACCGCATTACATTAGACCAAGATGATATATGTATGACTCCAATTCACATAAGACCAAACTCATCAAGAAAAGAAGGGCACATCAACAAAATTTACACCATCCAGCCAAAAACAACCTCATTCTAGAAAAATAACCCAAAATCTTCCATTGTATTCTCATCTCATCAGTCGAGAAGAGAAGCTCCCACTCCCCATGAAACCGGAAATGATACAGAAATGCCATATCTATCATCTATACAACTAAAAAGGAAACATAAATGCCATATATATCATCTATACAACTAAAAAGGAAACAGAAATTCCAGAAAGAAACTTAAAAGAAGGAAGAAACCTGATTAGCAGATGACCCTGACTCAGAAAGAAGAGACAATTCCAATTCAGATAAGGCTAGAATGGGTCTCTCTCTCTCTCTCTCTGTTACTTGGAATAATAAGGAAATGCAGTCCCAACGACCACAAAAAGAGATGAGTTGGCTGAACTGGGCCGTTGCTTCCTTCTCCAGAGACGTGAACCAAACACCAAATATTTTAAATTCTCAACGCATATTTTTTTTTTCGGTAAGAAAAAACTTCATCACCAACGGCATTGACCGGCCATGTCACAGAGATTCGTAGATATGAGGACATGTGATGCAGGTTTGAATTTTTTTGTGGATCCTTGGAAGGTTTTTTTTTTTCAAATCTGCCTACTTTTTGAGCCATTGTAATGATTTGGATATTGCAGGTTGTACTTGAATGGGGTTGTAGGAAATGGCGTTGGACAATAGTTAGAGTGGCACATGTTTCGGTTGGGTGTTCACAACAACTAATCTAAGTGGTTTGCTGGAAATGATGAAAAGAGAAGCCCTCCCGATGAAATTTTTGGGAATTTTGTATCGCTTAAGCCTAAAGGTGTGACGTGGGTCATTTTTTTTTTACGACAAGAACCCTTACGCCGTCGAGTGGGGGGCCTCACAACCACCCTGCCTTTGGTCACGAAAGCTATGAATACACCCTGTCAACAGGTGTTTAAAAGGATTATATATATAGAGAGAGAGAGAGAGATCAACATTACTTAGAAAGAAAGAGAGCCGAACTATAACCATCAACATTACGATACGAACGAAAAGTACATGTTCAACCAACATTGAACCTACCGGATAACCAAACACAGGCCCAAGACATGCCAAGGAGCCCCAAAAATAAGGAAAAAAAGAAACTTAGAGAGAAAGAGAGAGTAGGTGATGGGCTTTTGAAGGTCCTTTTTTATATTTTTTTAAATTTAACCATATAGATTTAATAGGAACAATCATTTAATTTCTATAAGTGATAGGTTTTTATAAGGTTTGAAAGTCAACATTATAAAATTTTTATAAATATCATTAATATTTATGGCTTAAATTTTTTTGTTTTTTTATTAAAAAATATGATATAATTGTTTTCTAAAAAATCGATCATGCCAAAAGTATTAGAAAGGCCAAATTTGCTAAAAACAACACAAAAAGTCCCCTATTCGCCCACGGTATGCTGCAATAGGCATAAAACGGAGTAGGCAGGTACCCTCTATTATATATATACATATATAGTCACTAGAATATGAGAACTAATGTGTGAACCATAATTTTCATAAATTTTTTGTTCTTTTCTCTTGAATTTCACAGTACATATGTGATCTACATGCTTTGTTTGATAAGAACTTACTCTTGAATCATCTTATTTTGATGCTTAAAAATGAGATTTTTTTAAGACTAAAATCAATGGCTCATAATCATCATAAATATTCAAGCATTCAAAAATCACATTTTTCATGGAAAATAAAAGATTCAACCGTTGATTCCTTGGCAAATTCACCAGCCAAGCAAATCCACATAGTTGGATTTACAAAAAAAATGTTGGAAATGCCCATATTTCTAGTTTTCATGTTGTAACGATTACATAAAGAGAGAGGCACAAAGAGAAAGAAAGAAAGAAAGTTGCTAACCGCCAACTAATCAGGCTTTTGAAAGGGTTTTTTAATGTTTTTTTTAAATTTGATTGTATATTTTACATGCTTGATTTTATAGGAGTCAACTCTTGGGTTATTTGGTGAGATATGCAAGTAGGTTTTTAAAGGTTTAAAATTCAATGTTTTAAATTTTTTAATAAATATTCAAAGCTTAAATCATATTTTTTAATCAAAAAATATGATCCAATGTTGTTTCTTAATAAGGTTTAAAAATCAATGGTCTAAAATTTTCATAAATATTTAAGGCTTAAACAATCATGTTTTTTATTAAAAAAATATTATTAAGGTATTGTTTCTTAGTAAATTGACTATGTCAAACACATCTGTACTCTCATATTTAAAGAAAATATAGAAAAAAACTTCAAAAACCTAGTTAACTGGCAATTAGCATCTACTATATATATAGTCACTAGAATATGAAAACTGAAAATATGGGAACTAATGTGTGAACTATAATTTTTATAAATTTTTATTTTTTCCTTTTGAATCTAACGGTACGGATGTGATCTACATGCTTGGTTTCATAAGAACAAGCTCTTGAATCATCCCATTTTGATGCATAAATAAGATTTTTTTAAGGCTTTTAAATCAATGGCACATATTCTTCATAAATATTCAAGCATTAAAAATCAAATTTTTTTATCAAAAATACAAGATCCAATGGTTGATTTCTAGCAAATTCATCATGACCAGCACATCCACATCCACATCCACATCCACATCCACATCTAGATTTGCAAAAAAAGTGTTAAAAATGTCCATATTTTCAATTCTCATATTTTGGTTCTCGTTTTAGTATTCCAGTGATAATATATATATATATATATATATATATATATATATATATATATATATATATATATATATATATATATTATAAACATGGCATTGCTCAATGCTCTCTTGACCCAGTAACATTCGAAGCAGGTTATATGTTCCCCCCCCCCCACCCACCCACCCGAACAGGGCAGTTAGCTACATCTCATGTTCAGGGGTCCCAAAGAGCACCACGTATGTAAGCATGTGTGTCTCATATCCCCATGTTTGTCAGCATTAATTAGCGTTGGAGTTTGATGCGATTGCAAAGACTTAAGTACCCTCTCCTCCATTGGTGCCAAAAAAAATGACGATTCTTGAAAAGGAGTGGTTGTAAAGACTTAAGTGCCCCGAAGATGATTATTTAAGACCCAGTCTCTGCACTACAGGATTATCTGAGAAAGAAATCTCTCCTGCAGGAGGCCATGAACATCAACCCTCTCACTCTCTCTCTCCCTTCTATTTCTGCTTCTATGCACATCCAACAGAAGATCTTACATTGCTCCATCAAGCACCGGCTGACTTGCACATTGACTATTGTGGAGCCTGATTCAGAGTTTTTATCCTTACAGGAGGAGGGTTTGGGGGTTCATCCTAGCGTGGGTAGCATCATTCAACTAAATGAGTTGTAGATCCTGATTCAGAGTTTTTACCCTTACAAGAGAGGGGTCTGGGGGCTCCTCCCAACGTGGGTAGCATCATTCAACTTGAAGAGTTGTGGAGTCTGATTCAAAATTTTTACCCTTACAGAAAAGGGGGGTCTGAGGGCTCCTCTCAGCGTGGGTAGCATCATTCAACTTGAAGAGTTGTGGAGTCTGATTCAGAGTTTTTACCCTTACAGAAGGGGGGTCTGAGGGCTCCTCCCAGCGTGGGTAGCATCATTCAACTTGATGAGTTGTGGAGTCTGATTCAGAGTTTTTACCCTTATAGGAGAAGGGTTTGGGGGCTCCTCCCAACGTGGATAGCATCGTTCAACTTGATTCGTTGTGGAGCCTAATTCAGAGTTTTTGCCCTTACAGGAGAAGGGTTTGGGGGCTCCTCCCAGCGTGGGTAGCATCGTTTAACTTGATTCATTGTGGAGCCTGATTTAGAGTTTTTGCCCTTACAGAAGGGGGGTCCGGGGGCTCCCCCCCCCCCCCCCCCGCGGCATGGGTCCCGGGTGTCGTGGTCAAAAAATGCATAGGGTGTCATGGTGAGAAATACATATGTTTGTTCCAAGCAAGGTTGGAAGAAATCAATGGAAAATTCAACAGGGAGCATGCCAGAATCAAGATGTGGATGTCAAGCGAGAATGGTGTTGTGCAATTTAAATAACACAAAATAATAAGGGTCTGGTTTTTAGTTAAAATGGAGAATGAAATGACAATATAAATTGCTTAAAATTTACAGGAATAAACTAGACTCAATAACAAAGACACCATTTTTTACGGATTTAGAATATGATCTCTGGTTAAAGAGATATGGCTCTAACAAGTTGGTCCTAATTCGGGTAGCGATTTACAGCGATTTGCATACTGAATAACACTATAAATCACTATAGCGATTTGCGAAAGACACTACAAATCGCTATAGTGAGATTCAAAAACATTATAAATCGTTATAGTGATTTGCGGAAGACACTACAAATCGCTATAGTGAGATTCAAAAACACTATAAATCGCTATAGCGATTTGCGAAAGACACTACAAATTGCTATAGTGAGATCCAAAAACACTATAAATCGCTATAGCGATTTGCGAAAGACACTATAAATCATTGTGGGGTCGTTGGAAACCCGAAAATACTACAAATCGTTGTAGGAAAGCCGGATATCATATAAATCATTGTGGGACTCGTTGGAGACCCGAAAATACTACAAATCGCTGTAGCAAAGCCCGATAACACTACAAATCGCTGTTGGAAGGCCTCAAAAAAATTTTGGTCAGCAGGGCGCTGCCCCCCGCCAGGGGCGGCCCCCCCTTGACCTCCGCCCGCTGACCGCGCAGCGGGATCCGCGATGGGGGGCGGACCCCTCTTCTATAAGGGCAAAAACTCTAAATCAGGCTTCACAACGAATTAAGTTGAACGATGCTACCCACATTGGGAGGAGCCCCCAAACCCTTCTCCTGTAAGAGCAAAAACTCTGAATCAGACTCCACAACTCTTCAAGTTAAACGATGCTATAGTCAGTGTGCAGGTCAGTTGGTGTTTGATGGAGCAATGTAGGATCGTCTGTTGGACGTGCACAGAAGTAGAGAGAGAAGGGAGAGAGAGTGAGAGGGTTGATGTTCATGGCCTTCTTCAGGGAGAACTCTTTGCCTCCCTTGATTTCTTCTTTAGAGAGAGAGAGAGGGTTTTACAGTGTTTTACGGAGAAAGAAGAAGAAGACTTTGAAGAGTCAACATCATCCTCGACTTTCTGGATGGAGAACATGTTTGTCCTTTTTTTGAACGGAGAAAGAAGAAGAAGACTTTAAAGAGTCAACATCATCCTCGACTTTCTGGATGGAGGACATGTTTGTCCTTTTTTTGAATAGAGAAAGAAGAAGAAGACTTTGAAGAGTCAACATCATCCTCGACTTTCTGGATGGAGGACATGTTTGTCCTTTTTTTGAACGAAGAAAGAAGAAGAAGACTTTGAAGAGTCAACATCATCCTCGACTTTCTGGATGGAGGACATGCTTGTCCTTTTTTTGAACTGTTTGTTTTTTCTTTTTCGAATGAAGGGTATTTTTGTCATTTTCTCAAACCATCACTTTATGACAAAAATAGCAAGAAAGGGTACTTAAGTCTTTGTAACAACACCAGAGTTCGATGCAAAGTTATGTCAACATACACGGGAATACGAGCCTCATGTGCTTGTATACGTGATGCTCAAGCAAAGCCCCAAACACAGACGTGGGATTAAGTGAATCATCCTGGGGGAACATACACCACCCTCTCAGTAACATTCTCTTAGTTTCCCAAGAATCCTGGTAATGATGTCTTTTCCGTGCTTCTCATATACCATTAATCAAAACACATATCAATAATTTATATCAAACAAAGTTTACTATATTTTAATCAATATTCTTCCTATATTGAGAAAAAAAGGCATCCATACCCCCGTGGATCCGATTTTTTATGCAAAGTTGAGTTTAGAATTAGATTTAGTTTTGTGGAGAAGAAAGTGAAATCCCTATTTACAAGTCCAGTGATTTTATATATATATCTCAGATACCATTAATCAAAACACATTTTTTTTTGCTTAACGCACGCCCACGATCAGCGGTGGGTGCACATCCGACCCGACAGTGGACAATCTGCTCGTCCACTGTTACGGGTTACACTATATATATCATCTTTACAAATTAGAAGCGAACAAAAGAATCAGAATTTTTTTTCGATATCAAACCAAAAAGAAACTAAATAAAAGAAATGAGGAGAGAGAAAAGGAAAACCTAACCTGATGAGCAGAGTTAACCCTCTCTCTCTCTCTGATTCCCAAATATAGGGAAATGTAAACCCAAATGGATTGAACGTTGTTTCTATCTTCTTTCAATTGCTTCTCTCTCCTGAGAGTGGGGCCAAACACCAAATATTTTGAAGTGTGGTTGTGTTTTCGTATTTTTAAAAGGTTCGTCGACATATGGGTTAGCTTGGTTAATTTCTTTTCAGGCAGTGATTTTCTATATACTCGCAGAATTACCTGAATATTCAGGCAGTGTTCACCTGAATATTTTTCAATGTCTCGGTCTTTGATCACTAAGCAATGGGGTTCTTCAGGTCAGCCCCAAGGGGTTTGGCGTAGTGGGAAGGGGCCTTGGCAGCTAGGCAGGACATCAAGGTTCCGTTCCCACAGGGCGTCACCCCTTGCGTTATTCTGAAACAAGCCGACTCTCTTGGGGTAAGGGTTGCGCCACAGGTTTACACCATTGGATCAACGATGACAGTCCTAGCAAGCGTCACTAGATCTCTTTTCTAAGTGTGGTTTTCCTGTTCGTCATGGGAAAAAAATATGAGGTTCTCAGAGTCATGGCTTTGTTCATGTGAGGTGTCAGGTTTAGCGGCATATGTTTTGTGGTCCTGCTAAATATAGTGTTACTGGTCAGGGTCTCATCCAGTTTGTGCTAGTATAAGCTAGGGATTGTGGAACAAGGGTTCATCTTGATTCAGTTGCCAGGCTTTTAAACGGTCAGGCATTGACAAAGCCAGCGGCAGAGCCACATACGGGCCAAATGTGGTGCCTCCCCCAAGAGCAGGAGAGATTTGTTAACCACATCTCTAGTTGACTGGGCTTTTGGAGGGTTTTTTCATGTTTCATTTTAAACCCAGACGTACAAATGTGTTTGACATGATAATTTACTAGGAAACAACACTTTGGTCATATTTTTTTAGAAAAATATGATTTTATAAGAATTGAATATTTATGAAAATCTTAGACGGTCGATTTTTAAACTTTATAAAAAATAATGAGTATTAATGGGATGATCCACGACTTGATTCCTACAAAATCAAGCATGTGGAACACATTTGTATTGTTATATTTAAATGAAATATGAAATAAAAACTTTGAAAGCTCGGTTAGCTAGAAAAGTGGTTGGCAACTGCCACCTTCTCTATTTCTTATATATATATATATATATATATATATATATATATATATATATATATATATATATATATATATATATATATATATATATATATATATATATATATAGAGAGAGAGAGAGAGAGAGAGAGAGACTACAAGAATCCTGCGGATTAGCGATGACCTAAATCCGTCGTTAATCCGTCGCTAAGCTGTTTAGCGACGGATTAGCGATAGATAACTTTCAACACTAATTAGTGGCGAAATATATCTGTCGCCCATTCCGTCGCTAAGTAGCATCGAAAAATATCTGTCGCCAGTTCCGTCGCTAAGTAGTGACGAAATAACGAATGCAACATCTGTCGCAACGCCGTCGTTACTGTGCGGCGACTTCGGTTTTGCGACAGTTTTATAGTCGTGGCTAATCCAACGCTAAATTCAACGTCAATAGTAATTAGCGACAGATATATCTGTCGCAAACAAGAAAAAAAAATTAAAAAATATATATTTGAAAATTAAATATCGAGAAAAAATTTCCCGTGATACAATTTATATTTCCTGTGAATAAAAAACAAAGTACATATCAAAATACATAGAAAAGGAAAGTAAAACAATTAATCGATCAAGTGTAAAACTCACAAGTTCTAATTATTTACAATTCAACATTTACATTTTTGAAACAAAAAGAAGGTAGAACAAATTTAACACATGAATCTAATCATCGTCAAGATTTTGTGTGTCCTCTTGTTCATTATCTTGATTTGTCCCTTCAGCTCCACTACGCTGATTATCACCAGCAACCTACACAAGAAAAGAAAGGCCAGTATTGATAAACAAAATATATTGAAATAAATTATACTTTATATGTGATTCTATCATGCTCATATGTGTTCTATATGTGATTCTATCATGCTCATATGTGCTCTAAGGCAGTCAAAAAACTTTATATGTGATTCTATCATGCTCATATGTGCTCTAAGGCAGTTAAAAACACTATATATGTGATTATATCATGCTCATATGTGTTTTAATGCAGTCAAAAAAACTCTATATGTGATTCAGTCATGCTCATATGTGTTTTAAGGCAGTAAAAAAACCTTATATGTGATTCTATCATGCTCATATGTGTTCTAAGGCAGTAAAAAACTTTATATGTGATTCTATCATGCTCATGTGTGCTCTAAGGCAGTCAAAAAACTTTATATGTGATTCTATCATGCTCATATGTGTTCTAAGGCAGTAAAAAAAACTCTATATGTGATTCTATCATGCTCATATGTGCTTTAAGGTAGTCAAAAAACTTGATATGTGATTCTATCATGCTCATATGTGCTCTAAGGCAGTCAAAAAACTATATATGTAATTATATAATGCTCATATGTGCTCTAAGGCAGTGAAAAAAACTCTATATGTGATTCTATCATGCTCATATGTGTTTTAAGGCAGTAAAAAAACTTTATATGTGATTCTATCATGCTCATATGTGCTCTAAGGCAGTCAAAAAACTTTATATGTGATTCTATCATGCTCATATGTGTTCTAAGGTAGAAAAAAAACTATATATGTGATTATATCATGCTCATATGTGTTCTAAGACAGTCAAAAAAACTCTATATGTGATTCTACCATGCTCTTATGTGCTCTAAGGCAGTCAAAAAATTATATATGTGATTCTATCATACTCATATGTGCTCTAAGGCAGTGAAAAAAACTCTATATGTGATTCTATCATGCTCATATGTGTTTTAAGGTAGTAAAAAAACTTTATATGTGATTCTATCATGCTCATATGTGCTCTAAGGCAGTCAAAAAAGTTTATATGTGATTCTATCATGCTCATATGTGTTCTAAGGCAGACAAAAAATTGTATATGTGATCATATCATGCTCATATATGTTCTAAGGCAGTCAAAAAAACTCTATACGTGATTCTATCATGCTCATATGTGCTCTAAGGCGGTCAAAAAAATGTCTATGTGATTTTATCATGCTCATATGTGTTCTAAGGCAGGCAAAAAACTGTATATGTGATTATATCATGCTCATATGTGCTCTAAGGTAGTCAAAAAAACTGTATATGTGATTTTATCATGCTCATATGTGCTCTAAGGCAGTCAAAAAAATGTATATGTGATTTTATCATGCTCATATGTGCTCTAAGGCAGTCAAAAAAATGTGTATGTGATTCTACCATGCTCGTATGTGCTCTAAAGCAGTCAAAAAATTAATATATATGTGATTCTACCATGCTCATATGTGTTCTAAGGTAGTTAAAAAACTTTATATGTGATTCAATCATGCTCATATGTATTCTAAAGGCACTAAAAAATTGTTTTTGTGATTCTATCATGCTCATATGTGTTCTAAAACAGTAAAAAAATTGTATATGTGATTCTATCGTGCTCATATGTGTTCAAAGGCAGTAAAAATATTATACTGAAATATTATATAAAAGGTCAGTATTGATAAACAAAATATACTGAAATAAATTGTATCCAATGCACCTAAGTTAAGGCAATCAAAGTTATATGAAATCTAACGACATGAAATATATCACATAAAACTTTCATACCTGAAAGGCACCTGCAATCGAAGTTCCCCTGTTTTGCAAAAAACTGTTAAACTCATCTCGGAGAACGTCGGCAATTATTTCATAGAAGTAGTCACGCATTGTGTCCTTAACGATCTAACGTACATCATCACCGAAAAAAATAGGATGCTTGGAGTTGATGTTGACAGGAGAAGTATGTGAGCCGTGACTGGAGGAAGCAACGACTCGTGAGGTGTTCATATTAGTCTCAAACTCGAACACATGACCCTTTTTGGGTTCACCTGCTGCAGTCACCCATGCTGCAGGATCAAATGATGGATGCTGAGTAGAGTCATCGCCATATCGCTCTACCATCTGTTGCTCATATGTCTCCTACAAAATAATGTTTACAATATGCATTAATAATTAAGAATTATAATGTTTATGATAAGTTGTATATTGAAATGATTCTTAATACAATAAATACATTTCATTGTCATTCTCGCCTTCTTTTATACAAACTCTCCCGTGGTCTTACGTTTATATGTTTAAACAAACACATCCTTGTATGGCACAATGCCTCCTTTTTCTGCTTTTCTGCGAAGTGAAATGATAAAAGATTTAGTTAACAGGTTTGCAACAATGCTTATAAAATTGACAATGTATATATTGATAAGTTACCATTTTCTTCATGTGGCTCCCAAAAGTCTTAGATCCACCTGTGTGTAGATGGGCTTCGGGCATTTTCGCTTGATTTTGTGCAGCATTCGCTGAGCGGTTTCAAAATACATCTCTCACCCACTTGTCGCATATTCTTTTCCAATAATCTCTCCTGATAGTAATAGGGTCATGGCCCTTCCACTGTAGTGGATCATCTATTCCGCCAGATGTTTTTTTTGCTGTAGTCTTCATATTGTGCAGCATGTCTGCAAATCGATTGGCAGCCACCTTCTGTCATACCTTCCTTGCATCATGTTCTTCCATCGTAGTCTGAAACTATTTGAAGCCTATATATATTTTCAAAAAGTTAGTAGACATGACTATAACAAAAAATTAAATATAAAACACATTAACTATGACAAACAACTGTATATCGTAAATGAGGACCACAATCTGTCTATCACCCCTTTTGGATACTCTTTTGATTGAGCGACCGGTCCTGATAGATATTGAAGAAGTGAATTTCTAATATCGCGTATTACTTCTTGTGGCTCAAACCTCGTGTTGCACATGAATTGAAACACAATAAATATCAATATACAATATTTATAAGATATGCAATATGTAAAAACGAAATACTTACGGTCGATTATCGATATACATTATTTGAATGAGTCTTCTTGTGCCAGACTGAGAAGACTCTGCATCATGTGTTGGCTCTTGACTTTATGATCAACTGGTGTAGCTGGGTCATGTACAGGCGAAACATCATCTGTAAAAAAATACATTAGAAATTCTCAGAATGCGCATTTCAACTAATCAAGCATCCAATTAGTTAAATGATATATCTATCAAAAGAGCCCATGAAGATGAAGGCTGAGTCTGGCTACTACTGGATGAATGACCACTGTAAGCTCCATGAACCATATTTTAACAAATAAAAAATGTCATGTAATATATTCAAATTGTTTCAAATCATTCACATCAATGCAATACATTTCAATATATTCAAATAATTCAAATCAAGTATTGCAATACATTCAAATCATTAGAATACCTTCAAATCATTCACATCATTGCAATGCATTCAAATCATCCACATCAAGTATTGCAATACATTCAAATCATAGGAATACCTGCAAATCATTCATATCATTGCAATATATTCAAATCATTTACATCAAGTATTGCAATACATTCAAATCATTCACATCAAGTATTGCAATACTGCAATTCATTCACGGTTTGCAGTCATTTTATCGTATGATGTTATGAATAGTATCCTAACCAGTTAAAAGAGAACCATCAGAATGTTATGATGAAGAAAATATCAAATTTATTATGCAATATATGATGTCATACAATCACAAGAATTATGATGCATGCATTGATAACTTAATATTTCATGTACAAATTATTCATAACACGATACATTCATTTCAAGCAGGCTTTCATTATACAATTTCACATGGAAGTCATAATCAAATTGAAAGTAACTACATGCAAGCATAGATACAATCACATTACATCGAAATCATTCATATTAAAAAAATGTCAAACATGTACCTGCAACAAACACACTCCAATATCACGCTAACTACTATCATGCCTAGCATGGAATCCGTACTCCAAAAATAAGAACACTTCTATTCTCATATATTAAAATCATGCTCAGCATGATCTCCAAACTCCATTTTTAGCCACATGTGATGCTTAGCACTAAGCATCGCGCAATTACCTGAACAACGGACCAGCGAGATCACCGAAGACCGGGGTAAGGCGTCAGGGATGTGCAGAACACGAGAGGAAAAGAGGGGGAGGAGGGCCGACTCTGAATTCAAATATGATCAAAAGAGAACGATCACGAGTTTCAGTATAGGAGAAGCACACAATCATATTGAAATAAGTTATTTCACATGAAATCAAATTACAAGAAACAAATAACATAAGTTAACGAAAATGTAGAAATAACTTAAAATTATATAAATAACCAAATTTAAAGATAAAAAGAAGTAAAAAAAGTGGGCAAAGAGAATTAAACATAGCATTTATCCTTGTTTGGGCAAAGAGAATTAAATAAAATATATTTTATGCTTAAATCTTGTCTTATTAGACCATATACACAAACATACATCCTTGGCCAGACACACTTAGATGCCCATCCCATGTGGATAGGCAAGGCTTTGATGATGATGATGATATGGAGAAAAAACTATTTTGATTGGCACTAGGTACAGATTTTGCATATGACATCGGCAATCAGATTTTCTGCATGCCAGTAAAGGAAAAAGAAAAACAGGCTACATCAGCATTTACTTGGCATTCAGGATCCCCAAACCGAACATTATACTCAATGAGCTTAGCTATACAAAACTCCTAGAAATTTGTGTCATCACAATTAAATATCTTGTAATCACATGCATTTACATGGAAGAAATCAAATAACATGAATAAACAGAAAAAAAACCTAAAAAAAACTTTAAAATACTTTGTTAAAGATACTACACAGAAATTTCTAAAATCCTACATTCATGATCATTCACATGAAGGAAAGCAAATAGCATGAATAAACACACAAAATCCCTAAAATAAGATTAATTTTAAAGAAAACTAAGTTGGTTGGGGTCAGCCACAATGAAATCTCTCACATGAAAGATGCATTTACATGAAAGAAACCTATACGATTTAGAAAATATAGGTAGTAAATGACAAGCTACTATTTCGGAAAAGCGAGAGGGAAGAACACGAGATCTATACGATTAACAAAATGCAATGCAACATCAGCAAACATATCTAAATCCACAAAATTTAGATGAGCCAAATCCTAGAGTCCATACCACAATTTCAGAAGTCGGAGGCAAAAGCAATTGGTTGAAACCCGTAGAGAGGGATGGCGGAGAGAGGGTAGCCAGAGAGAGGGATGTCAGAGAGAGGGTTGCCAGAGAGAGGGTTGCCGGATTTCAGAAGTCGGATGCAAAAGCAGCAGACCGAAACCAGGAGAGAGGGATGGCGAAGAGAGGGCTGCCGGAGAGAGGGTCGTCAGTAGCCGAAGAGCAGGTCGTCGGTAGCCGGAGAGAGGGTTGCTGGAGAGAAGAAACCCGACGTGGCGTGGGTCAGAGAGAGAGAGAGAGAGAGAGAGAGAGCGGCGCGACACCAGTAAAAAAAATCGATTTTGTGCCCTAGGGTACTTAAAATCTACAATTAGCAACGAAAATATTCTTGTCGCTACTCAGTCGCTAAGCACATGGACATTTAGCGATGGAATATTTTCGTCGCAATATCCGCCGCTACGTAGCGACGGAATTATTTATGTCGCTAACTCCGTCGCTAAGAGCGACTGGTTTTGCAACAAAAACTTTCGTCGCTAATCTGTCGCTACTTAGCGACGGATTCGGCGACGAAAACTTTTTGTTGCTACTTTCGTAAATATTTAACATGTTTGCGATGATTGATTTTTGCTCGCTAATCCATCACAACTTTGCAACATATTTTTTCTGTCGCAAAGTTTCGTCGGTACTTAGCGTTTTTCTTGTAGTGAGAGCTGAACGTATTAGGCCTCATTTCTCTATTTCTTGATTTAGTTCCAATTGACTCTTGAAACATGTTTTTCAACAAAAAAAACATATTTTATAAGACAAAAAAAATTGATACAGGTCTGATTCTGGTGATCCATAAGTTAGTTCCCACTAAACAAACCTATAGACCACAACTATGGTGTTAGATTTGAGAAAAAAAACCAAAAATGATTATTTTTAAAGGGGGGGCAATATATATATATGGGCGTATCACCGAATGCCCAATCATCGAACTCATGTTGGATGTGCTGCATTATGTTGTGTGTCCTTTTTTTGTAATTTTTTACCCTTTAGTGGCAGTTAATTATGACCACCTCTAAAAAGTCTTTTTGTGCAAAATGGTCTGATGTAACGTTGAACACTCAAAGTGTTCAATGTTATATATATATATATATATATATATATATATATATATATATATATAGAGAGAGAGAGAGAGAGAGAGAGAGATTGGTTGATGCTCACATGTTAGGTGCGAAAATGATTCATGCTAAATGAGTTTTTCTGCTCTTTGGGTGTTTTTTTTTCAGTTTCGAAACAAAATGATATTTAGAGCCACAACATTTTACAAAGATTTTGAACCTTATATAAACCCATCCATGTGTCAGAATCGAACACTTCAAGAGTCTATCCATATAAAATCAAGTACATAGATCACATCAGTTCTGTAAGAATTTAAAAATAAAATGACAAAAGGCTGAAAAACCTATTTTGCACATTCATTTCGTACAACGTGTTAGCAGCTACCCATCACAATATATATAGAGAAAGAGAGTAGGATGTAACTGCGCAATCCATAGGAGCACAGCTACAAACAGGACTTTTCTGAGCGTCCATCACACTTAGCATTTTTTTCTGCAAAAAATGTTGAAATCCCATCAAAACCATGCAAACAGGTCTTTAGCCGCGGTTCTTAAGCCCTGCTAAAAGGTCCCAGTTTTGTTGATTCCTCGGCGCTCAAAACTGCCACTAAATATTTTTTTAAAAAGAATTATGCATCCCTGGGCTATAATAGAAATGTTTTAATAAGTTAATAAAGGTCTCAGCAAAACTGGGACCTTTAGCAGCACGTCAAAAGAGCCACTAATTCAAAAACTTGTAAAAAATAGATTTTTTTTGTCAGATGGACAACCAGCGTCATTTCACTGTAGCTGCACACCTAAAAGTTACTCAGCTATGCTTCCCTCCCCCCCACACACACACACACACATATATATATATGTGTGTGTGTGTGTGAGTGCTTCTATGATGGTATTGTACCACATGCTTTATTTACATTGATCTAAGTGCCAAATGCAGAGTCTAACCATTAGGTCATGTTTAGCATGTTCAGTTTACTATTTTGATGTGTTAAATTTGGTGTTACACTATTTTAAGCTACCATTATTTTCATGAATTGTGAGTCATTGATTTTTCACCATCTCAAAATAGAATTTTTAATATATTAAACACGATAAAACCTTTTAATATAGTAAAAAAATTATGATAAATACATTTGTACGGTTATAAGTTATATTCATGCAAACAAGAGAGTGTACCACCATATCATGGTACAAAACCACTACATATATAGAGTATGGGGTAAGCGCCTAATGTTTTTTTGTGCCTACCGAGCTTTGAAAAGATTGTTTCTATTTTTTTTTAAATTTGACCATACAAATGGATCTACATGCTTGATTTTGTGGGAATCGACTTTTGGATCCTCTGTTTCCAACACCAAGTTAGGTTTTTATAAGATTAAGAAATCAACAGTATGCAATTTTAGAAAAAAAAAATGCTTAAAAAATCATTTTTTCCTCTAAAAAATATGATCCAATTGTGATTTCCTAGTAATTAGATCATGCATAACACATATGTAGGGTTAGATTTTTACAAAACAATCTGAAAACCCTTATTCAAGCTCGGTAGGTACAAAAAGGGTCAGGCACCAACCTTTTTCATATATATATATATATATATATATACATTTGTGACCACGGTAATTTAGATTTCTGGTTCGCCCTCGTGATCAAGCTCAACCTTTGCTGAGTATAGCACAAGACAGGTCCACCATTATGGCCGAAGGCATCTTTTGTCAAATTTGCCAAGGATGGGTTGGGGTCGCTTTCGAGCCTGGTGGGCGATGGGTTCAGTTGTGGTCAAACTATGGCCAAAGGCACAAGTGTATTTGAAGGGATTGTTGACCTTTGAAAGAGTTCTTTTCCAAATTTGCCTAATTTGTTGAGCCGGATTGTACAATTTTCCTATGGGAGGACCCAACTAGACCCGAGTCAGGTCTATTTCAAGAATGCCATGTTTTGAATTGCAAAGAAAAAAAAAAGAGAAAAAAACATTCATTAAAATGGCGTAATAACACCCGGGACATGACCCAATGCAAGCGGTTTAGCATTTCAATGATAAATAAACTATTTTCGGAATCAGATTGGATTCAAATCAATATTTTAAGTTTTATCTAATTTGGATTTGGATTAAAATATGATATATTGCCTTTTTCTGCATGTACATAACTAGCTTGTTTTATTTTTTTCTTACCAGATATAATATGACCATGTGTATTTTGGATTTCAACCCTACCTCATCAAAACTAATTCAGATTTGGATTTAGATTCAGATCTACTGTTTGCATTTCAGGTTCGGAGATATGGATTTTGCATGATCTCACTTGAAACCCTTATTGCCAAATGACTCATATGCCTCAACTACTGAAAAATTGATGACACTTTGAATTTTTTAGGATTGGTTTGATATTTAAAAAGACAAAATGCTAGCTTTTAAATTTTTTCTTTTAACAGCAAATGATATTCTTGGGTACATTGTAGTTTACATGTGTTGGATCCAAGTACTAGATCCAGCATGGCCATAGGGTCTTACAAATGGAACCGCAAGAGTCACAAAAATGGTGGGCTCAATAAGATTAATTTATGTAATTTAATTATTAAATTTATTAGTATTTAGTATGAGTTATGGATGGGGTTGCCTGATTAAAGGGCCGTTAATTCTTCATGGATGCCTATATAAAAGGTCTATGGCCACGGTAAGAAAGGACATGAGTAAGAGATGAGCAAGGTGAGCTCAAATGGAGGATTGTGAGTGAATCTCACCATGTGGAGAGGGTTAAAACAGGTCAACTAGGTAGAGTGTGTGTGATCTTCACATGTTGAAGGTTCAAACCCTCCTTCTAGAGCACATTTTTTCTTTAATTCAATGATCTCATCCAAACTGAGTTGATACTTCAAATTTCAACAGTGGTATCAGAGCGCAAACCAGTCCTCCTTGAATATACCTCATCGGTGTGTGCCTATTAAATCGTAGAAATTGGTCACCCTCAAACCGAAAGGAAAAAGGAAAGGTGAATTAGCGTAAAAAAGGTCAATCCATATTAATTTTTTTGATGACTAGCGAAAAAAATTATTTGTCCAAAATCGAAAGGAAAAATGAATGGGGAATTAGCATAAAAAAGGTCAATCCATATTATTTTTTTTTGACAAACTGTGAAAAAAATTGTTTATCCAAAACTGAAAGTGATAGGGTACAAACACATACCCAGTTTTTAGTGGTCAACTTATTGGGTGTCTCCCACCAGAGGTGTATGTGGTTGGAGTGATTCTAGCACTATAATCCACTTCTTTTTTGCACAAGGAAACATAGAAAAGAAGTGTGATTAAACACACTAAAAAATTAAAATCAAAATCGATTTTTTTAGTGTCGCCTGAAGCCATCCAGGTGTCACTGGCAAGCAAGACCTCCAAAGAGAGTTCTCTAACGACGTGGAAACCACCGAGTAGTAGTTCAATACTTGTTTGTCAAAAAAGGGGGAAACCCTTATATGAAGGAAAAATAATAGAGAGAGGGGTTGCTCCAAAAGTTTAGCACATCAAGGGAGGAAGAACCCCTAATGAAAAATAATTGTTTGGTCATTCGATCGAAGCTCGTCAGTAAATCCCCCTTCTCACTGGAAAAAACCCTTATTTCATTTAATTTCGGTTGAGGGTCAATGGAAGCAACTCAATAGCCTTATGCCAAGGTGAGAGCTCATCCTTCACCTCCGAGGCAGCATGCCGTCACTGGACTTCCAACTACAGCAGAAATCCACCGTCAGAAAAGGGATATAGAAAAGGGGTTAGGGTTTTCAGTTTTGGGAATAATAAGGGTCGAGATCCCTCTTTATTTTTTTCTTTTAAAATGAGTTTTAATATTATTGTTTAATATGCTATAAGTGATATTTATTGTAACAACCCATATAATTATTGATTATTCTATTGAGGACCCTCTATAATTTGCTATTTTGTGGCTCTACTTCTAGAAAATTTTAGAATCTGACCTTTCTACTGGAAAATTCTATAGCAGGGTCTTTATTTGTCAAATTTTCAAAAACATGTATTCTGATTTTTTCTAAAATCACATAAAAGTGTCTAAACTTTTACGTTTACCTCGAAAAGGAACAAAATTTTTGGTACAGGGTTTCGATTTGTTGTTTTTTAATAAATCATTTTTTGACTCTTCTGATATTATAAAAAAGTGATTATACTTTTATGATAACCTCAGAATGTTTTAGATAGGGTTCTATTTTGCTGGATATTCTCTTTCTCTGCTTAGGTGGTGTCTGAATATTGGAGCAATGGATCTAAAGAGTTATCTAGATCTAGGGCCATAACATTTCATGAATGAAGTTCATGAAGAACCAAATCAAGAGATAGAGGGTGATCCTATATATGATGAGGAAATAGAAGAAGAGACAGAGAAGAAACCTCTTTACGTCGATAAAGGATAGACCTTGATCACCACGTGAATATGTGCAGCTCTTAAGCAGGAAGCTAGCATGTGAATGAGCTTGATATAGTTGATTTACATTTTATCTAAGATTATGTGATGAGTTTCATGGTTGGTTGTTGAATATATTTGGATCTACGTATATAATGAATTTAGGCTACAGTCAAATCCTATAACCCATGGTTTTGCTTGAGCTATCTAAATATGCATAGAGATCCATTTTTACTAGGGATGGCAGTGGACTGGGGGACAATGGGGCACCGCCTCGCCCCGTTTGGACCGGGGATGAAGGGAATGAAACGGGGATGGAGGCGGGATGAAGGTTAAAATTCATCCCCGTGTGGGGATGGAGACGGGGATGGACTTACACTTTTCTCTGCCCCGCCCCATCCCCGCCCCATTAATAATATTACTAAAATACCCTAAGTTAAGTAATAAAATTACAAAACAACCATGTTTATATATACTACTAACTTATTAACCCTAACCCTAAATTTTTAGACAAAATACTATATCATCCCTACTCACTGTCGTCGCCTAAAGGAGAGAGAGAAGGTAAATTTTCATTTTCTTCTTTTATACCATCTTTGAGAAGCTACAGCCAAAAGCCCTTTTTGTTCTGTAGAAGTAGAAAATTTAGCCCTGAGTTTTGTATATTTGAAAGGATTACCGTATCTCACTCTTTTTATGTTTCGCTCTTTTCTATTTCTTTGTGCGAGTTTCTTCATTTCGTACGTTAAATCTTTTTTCAATTTGGGGTACTGAATTGGGGAGACGTGATGATGGTTAAACCCAATCAAATTTGTAACAGAGTGATGAATCTATAACATGCACTATCATCTCTCTCTCTCTCTCTCTCTCTCTCTCTCTCTCTCTCTCTCTCTCTCTCTCTCTCTCTCTCTCTCTCTGTGTGTGTGTGTGTGTGTGTGTGTGTGTTAATTTGTTTTTGTTGCTTTTGTGGAATTTTGAAGGGTCTATCTAAGTGCGCCCATTTTCTTTAAAATTGCATTGGATCAAGATTTCTATTTGTTGGTACGATAAATGTGTGCAACCAACTGCGACCTAAAGTTTTCTTGTCTGGTTTTTTATGTTGGTGTAATCAATGATGATATCGAATTTTGTTATTGAGCGTGACAATGATTATTCATTAACCATTCACCATCTTTTTGCTGAGGTTGCACATAAAAAATCTTTTTTTTATCTGATTTTTATCTGTTCTAGGTTCAGATTATGGTGGAACTACCATTGTTTTGCTTTTCCCATTAATTGCTTCAACCAAATCTGCATAGTTTGTTAGATCATCTTTTTCTTGACATAAATATATAAATTTTCAAGTAATGAAATTTCGGTATTTTGTGGGTTGTTTTTCACTGAAAATCTCAAAAAGCTTTCATAAAGTCATGATCACATTATTTAAAAATTGTTTTCTACTCTCAATTAGCAAATATTGTAGCGTTTGATTAAAAATAAACTCAAATTTTTTGAAAAAAATATCTGAGAAAGTTGTGCAGAGTACCGGTGGGCTACCATTAACACTTAAAGTATAAGGCTCACTATTTTTTGATAAGAACAATATAGAAGAATGGGAAAGCATCTTGAAGTCCTTATAGAATCAAGGTAAAGATATTCATTAGAATTTAAAAATAAGTTATGATGGACTTGATCAAACAAAGAAGCAAATATTTTTGGACATTGCATATTTTTTTATTAAAAATGGCAAGGAAAATGCAATCTTCATGTGGATGGGGACGGGGCGAGGGTGGGGGTGGGGACAGGGATGGGGATTATTATTTTGAGACGGGGCGGGGGTGGAGGTCCAAAGTCTCCCCCGCCATGGGGATGGACCGGGGATGAAGGTTAAATTTTTGAAACGGGGCGGGGGTAGAGACCTTGTCCCCCGCCCCCGCCCCGGTCCACTGCCATCCCTAATTTTTACTATGGATCATGTTGGACTTGATGATAACATCTCAAGTCAGTTTTAGATATGGACTCATTTATATCCAATGAATTTGGATATAGATTTTTGTTGTCATGTTGGTTGTTTGATTGCTTATTATCATAATTGATAAGATTAAAGCCTTAAAATGGGCTTATCATGTTTGACATACCCAAATGGTAATGAGCCAGAAAAGAATAACGATCATTGAATATGAATCTGGTGCATATCCTAATTAAATATGGATATAAAGACTTATGCTTCAAATAGTCATCATAAATCATGCTTCCTATAGTTTTCTTGTATGAATGCATGAATATTTTTTTTCATGCTTTAGAAGCTTTATGTACGGTATGAAACATGGTTATATTCATGTTTTTAGTAACAAATTGGATTTAGATATATCAATCCAAAATGATCAGGTAGCAGTTAACCTAATAAAAGCTACAGCATATTTCATGTGATGATGATGCACTTGGATAGTAGGAGTATTATCTATGGTAAAAATTGAAAAATGAGAGCATTTATCATGTTTGGCAAATCATAATTTATCATAAATCTATGAATTGATAAAAGTTTAAAATACCCCACTAATGTGCATGTGGACTTTGTACATGGTTATTAGCACATGATAATGTCCTATGGTATTGTCATGAAAGAACCATAAGAAATCTCATGACTAAGAAAGTAAAACCCACATTATAATATATTGGAATGAATATGACAATTTTATGATATATGTGCAAAATAATTCACCATGATTTGCTCTTGAGCTATAGGTTGCATAGTCAAGGATTCAGTGGATGTGAAAATAAAAATAAAATTTTGTATATGGTATTGAACATTAAGGGTTATGATTGAAATTTTGACACGATGAGAAACTCATATAGTTATGTGAATGAGTGCATGAAAGGATCGTGATAAAAAAAACAACTTAGTTTATGAATATCCTCATGATAGGGTTATATTATGAAGAAAACATTTAGCTAGTGTATGTAAAACCTCATAATGTCATGGCTAAACTCATATTATATGTGAAAAGAATTATGGATCATATAATAATGAAAAGCCCACATGACTATGTGAAAGAATAAGTCATAGCATGTGTGAAAAACCTTATACTTAAGGTTGTCAACGGACTTGGTTTACCCAAACCCGACCCAAACCAAACCCTATAAGTTTCGAGTATGGTGATAAATAAGAAGACCAGATTAAGACCCGAGTTTGGACCCAAAGGTCTGATTAATACATGAATCCGGGTATAGTTTATAAAATTTTATATCAAACTTGGACCCGACTTGAGTTCAGATTAAGACCCACAATTTTTCAATGTAAAAATGATAAAATATATGATTTTATTGGGTATGGTCTGAGTTTGATTCAAGTAGTTCTTATCGAGTCTAGGTATGGTTTTTCTTATATTAGACCTGATTAGACCTTGGTCTGGACCCGATACCATAGCCAAAAATCTGGTCCCAAGTTTGGTTCTACTTGGATCTGAACCAAACCCGACGCGTTGACACCCTTACTTATACTTGAAGATTGAATGATGAAAAAATTCACATGACAATTCAAAAAATAACTCATAGTATGTGAGAAAATATTATATTAACATTAACCTTGAAATTGTACAAGTTTAATTTAGTGCATGTTTTATTATGAAGTGTTATATATGATACATGATGCACCATTTGTGATATAATTGGTTCACCCTGCATGGCCAAGTGAGAAAAGTTGGATTCAGGTACCGGATACAGTGTGGTCATGAGGTCTCACAAATGAAACCCCCAGGGCCAAAAACTGGAGTGCTCATTACAATTAATTTATGTAATTTAATTATTAGATTTAATAGTATTTAGTATGGATTATAGATGAAGTTACATAATTAAAGGGGGCATTATCTTCATGTTAATGGTGAAGTTATTCCCAATCTTCCATGAATGCCTATATAAAGGTCCATGGCAAGAAAAGACAAGAATAAGACATGAACAAAAGATGAGCAAGGTGAGCTCAAATGAAGGATTGTGAGTGAACATTTAAAGAGGGCTGAAATAGCTCAACTAGGTAGAGTGTGTGGTTTTCACAGGTTGGAGGTTCGACCCTTTCTTCCAGTGCACATGCCCTCTTTAATTCAGTGATCCCATCCAAACCGTGCAAAGCACACTTATGGTTCCAACGGGTAGAACATACTAAAAATAAGTGTGATGAATTAAACTTTTTTGCTCTTAATATCTTATCATAATCAACAACGTAAAGCACAATAAAAAAAATCCCAAATAAGATTGTGGATTTGACATGAATCTATGTGCCTTAGTTATAAAGTTCATGTGAGCCTCTGTGCTTTGCTTGCATTTTTCCTATCAATATTCAATAACAGAAGAAAAATTTTGCGGAAAAAAAGTTCAAACACTGATAATTATGAGCAGAAAAGAAATTGCTTTTGATTTTCCAAGGCCACCGCTATCATTTTTATGTTGGCAAAGCAGTTTTTAGTTTTGTTTTGTTTTTTGAAAGAATAGCAAAGCAGTTTTTAGTTATACAATATTTCTTGTGGGTGTTCTTCTACCTTATTCAGTTCTTTTGTTAAACCTTGTTCAAAACCATATGATTTTGCATTTTTAAAAATGAAGCAGGCATTCCCAATCTGAAATGGTTTGGTATGCAGGGTGAGTACAATGTAATGGTTATTGACCTTCTTGGACCAAGTCTTGAAGATTTATTCAAATATTGCAACCAAAAGTTCACATTAAAAGCTATGTTGATGCTCGCTGATCAGTTGGCAAGTAGCTATTCTCTTCTTCTACAAGACTATGCAATTGAACTGCTTGAGTTGTTAAATTATTTGTAATCATCTTGTCTGGCTGCACCATTTATCGGTGGGATTTGGATTTCATATTGTATTTATTTTGATTTAGATCAATCAGATTATGTTCATTCAAGAGGTTTCCTTCATCGGGATATTAAGCCATACAACTTCCTCATGGGTTTGGGGGGGAAAGCAAATCAGGTAATGGTCTTACAAGTTTTTGCATGTTTCAGCTTTTCATGATGATGCTTTGGCATTTGTTTGTGTCCAGACATCTAATAATGGTCAGACACTATACTCTTTGGTATGATGTTTCATAATCCTACGGCCTTGTTTAGATATTCTATGTTATGTTTTTGTAAAATCAATAGTTATAACTGCATGAGGCAACATATGGCCTAAACTCTGACCATCATTGTTCATTAAGCATTTATGGACGTGACAGATTTGCTCCATTTGTGTTGGTGATTGCCAATTGCTCTATTGATATAGTTGATTTATTGTTGCATTTAGTATCTGCATAATCACGATCAAGAATATCGTCACTGTAATCTGCTTAACGAGGGGTAGTGGGATGGGACCTTGGCCGCTAGACAGGCAGTCAAGATTCGATTCTCATGAGCATCATCCTTCTGTGCAAGCCAACACCCAACATAGGCCCCAGGGGTGGGGGTCATAGCCTCAAATTTTTACGATGCCGGCATTACCACCGTAGGTATGGCAGGCTGAGCCAGCACGACTAGGTCTTTGTGTCGGGTGTGTTGGAACATTTACAATTATATTGGATTATTTATCCAACATTGGACTTATATGTATAATAATTATGTGTTATATACTGTCAATTTATAAGCTTTCTTAAAAGTGATTAATTTCTGTTTAAGTTATTTAAGCTTAAATGTATCCATAGGGTGTGGTGCTCTAATGTGTAGAGACTAAGGTGTAATTACACTTTAATGATGGGCTAAAGTGTAATTACCCAAAAGGTGATTATCATCTTTGATAAAGGGGTCATGGTCCCTAGATCACATACTTGAACATTCCTCTACATCCCATTGAGAGAGAGAAGAAGCTACAGGAAAGAAGAGCACAGAACATCAAGTATATTGATCTAGAAGATCATACCTTCAGAGATTGTTGCTATGGATTCAGGTACGCTTCCGTTTACAGAATTCTATCTAAGTTTCTATATGATTCAACATGTTGATCTAAAGGGATTGAATATATGTTCCAACAAGTGGTATCAAAGCCATACATGAACGGATCATTTAGAAACATTAAAAAGGTTATACATTTTGAGGTTAAGCATAGTTTTTTTTATTCTGCAACTTCGTACAGTATATATATATATATATTTGGAAAACTGCAATCGTAGAAGGATTCAGATTGAAATCGACAAAAACAGCAACATTGTATAATTTATTTATTTATTTTTATTTGGGCATCATTTTTTTTTGTTTTCTATGCCCTTTTCTGTCGCCATTAAACTCAATTTTTTTTTGGCGAAGAAGTCGATGACAGAAGGAAATAATTTTTGATTTCCTGAAACCCTTTCTATTGAAACCCTATTCATTCAATTGCAGACGACGAAAGATTCAATAAAAAAAAATTACCTTTCATCGACCAGAAATTTTTTTTTTATAACGTCGGCCAGATGGAGAAAGGGTTTCCGGCGGCCTCCACGGGGATGGCGGAGCCCTTCTTGGACTTGTAGAGGACGGCGGAAGGGGAGGTAATAGCCTTCAACACCTCCAAGACCGACATGCTCCACGACCTCGCCTGGGCTCCATGGTCTCCGTCAGTTTTCCGGTGGCTCTGGGCCATCGACCTCGAGCTCTCAGGCGTGTAGTGACCGGCGACCGGCGGCGTTGCCTCACAGGCGAGCAGTGACCTACTGTTTCCGCCTCACGGTGACCAGTGACCGGCAACCGGCTACCGGTGACTGGATTTTTTTTTATGTTGTTTTTCCGCTGTAGAGGAGACGTGCACAGCCGAAAAAATCGGGAATCGGTTTAAACCCCCTTTCCGCATTCTTCTGGAATTACATTTTACAAAATTGCCCCCTATATATATTTTTTTTATTTCCAGAACAGGGGTTATTTTTGGAAAAATTATAAACAGGGTATATATTGATTTTTAAGTCAATTTTATTTCAATCTTAAGGCTAATTTTTTTTAATTTCAGATCTGTTAAATTTTATTATGCCAAATAATTTTGAATTCAAATATTGGAAAAGTTATATGTATTTTGAGTTATATGTATTTTGAGATTAACTGATTGAAACATCATGTCACCAAAGTGACCTCTCTTGTGGAAATCAGTTAATTTCAAAATATAAAAGGATTTTATGCAAGTGTAATAATGTAAATAATGATCGGCCCAAAGGAAGATCAATATTTAACAGAATTACATGAGCACTTGTGGTAATAAACATGTGATAGTTATTCGGATTACATGTGGGCAATAGATCAGCCCAAAGGAAGGTTATTGTTCGACATGTTCTTACTGTTAATGTTTGATTACTACACCAAGATGTCAATTACAAGTTAATATCCTATCCAAAGATGGGATATTAATGGAGTGTCGATATCTTGAAATGCAATTTACTGTTATTTGAATTCATTATTATTACTATGTTAATTATGTGAGCATGACTAGTTTATTTTATTTGGATTCAACTATTTCCGCTCCTGCTAATATTACTGCCAGTATAAATTCTATTCCCATGCTTAATGGCACAAACTTCAAGTCATGGCAAGAGAATCTCTTGATAGTTCTCAGAGTCATGAATCTAGACCTTGCAATAAGGACCGATTCTCCCTCACCTATTATAGACAATAGTACCTCTGATGAAAAGAGGGAAATGGACAGGTGGGATAGATCAAATCGCATGTGTATGATGATCATGAAGAAGGCCATTCCAGAATCATTCAGAGGCACTACGTCTGAAAATATTACTACAGCCAAAGATTTCCTAGCTGACATTGAGAAAAGATTTGCCAAGAACGAAAAGTCTGAAATTGGTACGCTCTTGACAACTCTAATCTCAATGAGGTATAAAGGTAGAGGCAATATCAGGGAGTACATTATGGAAATGTCTCATCTCGCTTCAAAATTAAGGGCACTTAAGCTTGAACTCTCCGAGGAATTGCTAGTGCATTAAGTTCTTATTTCTCTTCCAACACAATTCAGTCAATTTAAGGTGAGCTACAATTGCCAGAAAGAGACTTGGTCTCTGAATGAGCTCATCTCCCATTGTGTTTAGGAAGAGGAAAGACTGAAGCAAGATAAGACTGAAAGTGCTCACTTTGCCTCTACATCTAAGTACTCAAAGGGTAAAGGCAAGGGAATTAAAAGGAAAAAGGAAGTTGCAGATACAACACCCAACAAGAAACAAGAAAAGAAACTGGGTAACCCGGGAGGTACTGGATGTTTCTTTTGTGGTGCTGAAGGACATGTAAAGAAGCAGTGTACCAACTATCATTCTTGGCGTGCTAAGAAAGGTACATTACTTAATTTGGTTTGTTCTAAGGTTAATTTAACTTCGGTGTCTAGACACACTTGGTGGATAGATTCTGGTGCAACCACTCATATCAGTGTGTCTATGCAGGGTTGCCTCCATTGTCGAAAGCCAAGTGATGCTGAAAGATACATCTATTTGGGCGATGGCAAGAAAATTGAAGTTGAAGCAATAGGAAAATTTAGATTATTGTTGAAAACTGGATTTTATTTGAATCTTGATGAAACATTTATTGTTCTGTTTTTTAAACGTAACCTTATTTCTATTTCTGCTTTGGACAAATTAGGCTTTACTTGTTCATTTGGAAATAGAAAATTCAGTTTGTTTCATGATTCAAAATCAGTTGGATCTGGTCTTTTGTCTTTGCATGATAATCTTTATTCTATTGATATTATTGCTTCATTTAATGAATCTCTGCATTTAAGTCATAACATCAAAGGAAAATTAGCCAATGAGAATTCAGCTGCATTATGGCACAAGAGATTAGGACATATTTCAAAACAAAGAATTGAAAGACTTGTGTCTAATGAAATTCTAGATCCCTTAGATTTTACAGATTATAATATTTGTGTTCATTGCATCAAGGGAAAACAAACCAATAAAAGGAAATTTGAAGCCAGTAGGACATTAGGCGTCCTTGAACTTATTCATACAGACATTTGTGGGCCATTCTCTACGGCTGCTTGGAATGGTCAACAATACTTTATAACGTTCATTGACGATTATTCTAGATATGGCTACATTTTTCTTATTAATGAAAAGTCACAATCCTTGGATGTGTTCAAATCCTTTAAGGCAGAAGTTGAGAATCAACTCAACAAAAGGATTAAAAGAGTCAGATCTGATCGTGGTGGTGAATACTACGGTAGATATGACGGTTCAGGTGAACAACGTCCAGGACCTTTTGCTAGATACCTAGAGGAATGCGGTATCGTCCCACAGTACACCATGCCAGGTTCACCCACGATGAATGGTGTTGCTGAAAGATGAAATAGAACGCTTAAGGATATGGTAAGAAGTATGATTAGTCACTCTATCTTACCAGAATCACTCTGGGGAGAAGCACTTAAGACTGCAGCATATATCCTCAACAGAGTTCCAACTAAAGCAACTACTAAAACCCCTTATGAACTTTGGACAGGCAGGAAGCCTAGTCTAAAGCATTTGCACATTTGGGGATGTCCAACTGAGGCAAGGCCATATAAGCCTAATGAAAAGAAACTGGACACAAGAACCATTAGTTGCTATTTTATTGGATACTCTGAAAGATCTAGAGGATACAAGTTTTATGATCCCACAGCCAAGGCAATTTTTGAATCTGGAAATGCCCGATTCTTTGAGGATGTCGAGTTTGCGGGGGGTGATAAAGTAAAGGACTTTGTCTTTGAAGAAGAATATGTTGATATTCCATTAGGTGTTGTTGGTATTGATCAGAATTACTCTGACCCTGTCCAAAACACAACTCAAGACAATATTGGAGAATCCCTCATTCCAGAAACTATTCCAGATGAACAAACTCCACAACCTCAAGAACCTATACCATTAAGAAGATCCACTAGAGAAAGAAGAAGTGCAATACCAGATGATTATATTGTATTTCTCCAAGAAAATGATGTTGACATTGGAATGGTGGAAGATGATCCTATCAGCTTCCATCAGGCCATGGAAAGTTCCAATTCTCAAAAGTGGATAGATGCCATGAATGAGGAGATTAAGTCCATGAGTGACAATGACGTATGGGAACTTGTCCCATTGCCTGTAGGTGTGAAACCTGTTGGTTGCAAATGGATTTTTAAGACCAAGAGGGATTCAAAAGGCAATGTGGAGAAGTATAAGGCTCGTCTTGTTGCAAAGGGCTTTACACAGAAAGAAGGCATCGACTATAAAGAGACTTTCGCTCCAGTTTCTTCGAAAGACTCTTTCAAAATTATAATGGCATTAGTGGCACATTTTGATCTTAAGTTACATCAAATGGATGTAAAGACAGTGTTTCTCAATGGTGACATTGATGAAACAATTTATATGGTACAACCAGAAAACTTTGTGTCAAATGATTCAAAGAATATGGTCTGCAAACTTAAGAAATCCATTTATGGACTCAAACAAGCATCTAGACAATGGTATTTCAAGTTTCATCAAGTGATCATCTCATTCGGTTTTGAGGTGAACTTGGTTGATGACTGTGTATACCATAAGTTCTGTGGGAGTACACATATATTTCTGGTTTTATATGTTGATGATATTTTGCTTGTCAGTAACGATATAAGCTTATTGCATGACACCAAGAAATTTCTAGCTAAGCATTTTGAGATGAAAGATCTTGGTGATGCATCTTTTGTGTTAGGAATACAAATACATCGAGATCGCTCTCGAGGTACTCTAGGACTATCACAAAAGCGATATATCGAAAGGATTCTGAAAAGATTTGGCATGCAAAATTGTAAACCAGGAGATACCCCTGTAGCTAAAGGAGACAAGTTCAGTCTCAATCAATGCCCTAAAAATGATTATGAGCAAAAGGAAATGCAGAACATCCCTTATGCTTCGGCAGTAGGGAGTCTCATGTATGCTCAAGTATGTACGCGTCTAGATATCGCGTTCATTGTGGGAATGTTGGGCAGATATTTAAGTAATCCAGGAATGGACCATTGGAGAGCAGTCAAACGAGTATTACGATACTTACAAAGGACGAAGGATTACGTGCTCACATATCAGAGATTGGATCAGCTAGAGATCATTGGGTATACCGATTCTGATTTTGCTGGATGCCAAGATAGCAAGAAGTCTACGTCGGGCTACATTTTTTTTTCTTGCAGAAGGTGCCATTTCATGGAGGAGTGCTAAACAAACTCTTATAGCATCCTCTACCATGGCAGCTGAGTTTGTAGCATGTTTTGAAGCATCCAACCAAGGAATCTGGCTGCGTAATTTTGTCACGGGACTGCGTATAGTGGATAATATTACAAAACCACTAAAGTTATTTTGTGACAATAAATCAGCAGTTATGTATTCCAATAACAACAGAAGTTCGATGAAGTCAAAGCATATAGACATCAAATTTCTGGTTGTTAAAGAAAGAATTCAAAGTGGACAAGTGTCTATTGAACATATTGGGACAAACTCCATGATTGTGGATCCGCTTACTAAGGGATTGCCACCCAAACTGTTTGTTGAGCATGTTGCTCGTATGGGTGTCAAGTCTCTTGAAGATATTCAGGTTTAGTGGGAGTTTGCATTTGAATTTTTTTTTATAGACACAATTTTGTTATGTTGTAAAGATGTTTTAAGGTTAATTTTCTGCAGAAATTAAAGGCATTCAGTTTATTCACACTTTGAATATGGTATATGATTGATCTCAATAAGGTTTAAAGTGGACCAGTTGGAAATAGACATGTTGTAATCACATTGCATGAAATTTCCATGCTACACATCCACATCATGATCTTTGTCATTCAATTGTGTTGACACAAGTGACCATTGAAGGTCGAGTTACGACAAATGTAACAAAAGCCCCCTTGATTCTGTGTTAATATAATTGATGGACATGATTGATTTTTGGGTACATTCAGGTATGACAGTAAAGTTGAGCTCATATGGTATTTAAATAACACATAATTATAAGGTTACACATATAGTCCAAGTGGGAGATTGTTGGAACATTTACAATTATATTGGATTATTTATCCAACATTGGACTTATATGTATAATAATTATGTGTTATATACTGTCAATTTATAAGCTTTCTTAAAAGTGATTAATTTCTGTTTAAGTTATTTAAGCTTAAATGTATCCATAGGGTGTGGTGCTCTAATGTGTAGAGACTAAGGTGTAATTACACTTTAATGATGGGCTAAAGTGTAATTACCCAAAAGGTGATTATCATCTTTGATAAAGGGGTCATGGTCCCTAGATCACATACTTGAACATTCCTCTACATCCCATTGAGAGAGAGAGAAGAAGCTACAGGAAAGAAGAGCACAGAACATCAAGTATATTGATCTAGAAGATCATACCTTCAGAGATTGTTGCTATGGATTCAGGTACGCTTCCGTTTACAGAATTCTATCTAAGTTTCTATATGATTCAACATGTTGATCTAAAGGGATTGAATATATGTTCCAACAGGGTGCAGTTTCTTCAGATTATAAATAAATAAAAAAGATGCTTAGCAAGGGAATTTCTTGAGTGATTCATAGTAGTTGGTTTTATCTTGGCAGACTACAAAAAATATATATAATTTTTGGAAGTCCACTGTTGGTGAAAATCTTGAGTGATTCAATGATGTAGCGATATTTGCTGGAAACCCACTGTTGGTAAGAAATCCAGTTTTTTTCTAATGTTTTGACATCAATTTCATTTTTAGAATGCCTAGAAAGTGGCCATGAGATTGGATTTCTAGGTTGCAACGCACTATCAGATAATTTCTATTTCAGTCATAGTGGCATGCTATTAAAATGACATTGGTAAATGTTGTGCCACTTCTAAAGAGGTATGGCCATTATGAAGCTGATAGACATTTCATTTTTTGAAATACCATGTTAAAATTCTATAAAGACTGCTTAAACAAGCTGAATTTTTTTCTAAATTTACAAAAGTCTATCTTTTCGTATATTTGTTGGCTCCCACATATCAAGGGTTTGATTTCCACCTCTTACCTATATGCTTAGAACAAACTAAATGAGCATTTTGTTGCATGTCTAATCCAAAAAGATGGTAGAATACATCGAACACTAAAACTCTTATAAGTTTATATGGACGTGGATGCAAGTGAGAGGCCTGTGGTATAGCATATCCTTAATGTGCAATGGATCTATAAATAGAAAACCAAAAGTAAATTAGTAATAACTATCATACATAAACAGGCTTATAAGGCATCTTTTTCAGCAATGTCTTATAAAATCATTTAAAGATACATTCCTTCTTGTTTATAATTATGATGATTGAGGTTATTTAGTTAACATCTCTGTCGATAGTATTGTAGTCATGTTCAGTTGCTTCGTTGTTTTGAACTGAATTGAATGTGGACATATATAGATGTTATTTTTTTATTCCAAAATTGGGAAGGGAGTGGGGGTAGGTGTGTTTTTATTGCTTTATATTGCTATTTTTTGGCGATAAAGCATGATTAGGCATAGGAGACTGGTTACTGTATCCTTTCCCTTCAGAATTCAGGCATGTAATTGTATTTGTATTTAACGAAAAAGCATAGTTATTCACTTGTTTGTTACTTCAAAATGGCGAGTTTGAAAATGTGATTGCCCCTCAAATTATGCATATGACCTCATTCCTATTAGATATAAGAATGTGTGCTTTCACTCTTTATTACCCATTGGCCAGTTACCTGATGTGGAGATGGGAAGTGACACAAGCAGTTTGTGGCTAGGCTCAAGCTCGTTCAGGCTCATAAAGTAAACTCAATGAGCCGAGCCACAAGTTGCTTGTAAAGGTTTACTGAGCGGACGATGAAAGGTGCTGAGCTCAGCTCAGCTCAGCTCATAGATGCTCATTGAAAGTTGTATATGTATATTTTATATGAATTT
This sequence comes from Nuphar pumila, assembly GCF_984573655.1. Taxonomy (NCBI): domain Eukaryota; kingdom Viridiplantae; phylum Streptophyta; class Magnoliopsida; order Nymphaeales; family Nymphaeaceae; genus Nuphar; species Nuphar pumila. Next base: position 69,384,686 of record NC_143265.1, read on the forward strand.
TATGTTGCATTCTGCAGGATAGGTGGTTGAGGCTTTGGATTTACAAACAGTAGGTTCTAATGTCAAATCCTATGGTTGATACATTTAAAAACTGTGAAAATGCATTGTAAATGGTCATTTGTGAGCTGAAAAGTGGTTGCACTCCACTATAAGAGATGCAAGACATGGAGCATGTAAGTGAACAGCATTAACAACAAAGTATAGATAGGAGAAGACAAAAAGGTATCTGGATGGATATGTTGAGTTCCTTGTTGCAACAATCTTGTACTATGGGATTTTGGATCTGCCTGTGTCCTGTAAACAAGGGATATTTAGCTTGTAATTTCATTTTGGGACAGCCACCACTCTTTTCTAGAGGTAGTTCAGTTATTTCTGCAATTGAATCAGCATTTGATAAGTCTAATTTCTCCTCCACTAAGATCTCTTTCCCCCAATTGACGGAGCAAGGTTTTGTCTTTTTCTGGTGGAGTTTTTGGTGGTTCAAGGAAAACCTCCGTCAAATTATTTGTTGATTCTTGGATGTCATCTGGAAGAGAGCTTAGGACATCAGAAATCTGATTCTTGGTTACTGCATTTGTTAAAAATCTGCTGTTGGTTTGGCTGCATGGAAGCAAGTACACCTCTAATTTTGATTCTATCCAGTCAGAGCATGAGCTCAAAGTTGGCAGTATGTTGTAGGGTAGATATAAGGACAGTTACTTTTCTCTGACTAATGTTTCTTTCAGTTATTTCTTACTTGCTTATATTTTATGGCCCTGCTACATTCTTGTTATTTTCTTGGATGTTTATTTATGCATCATCTACTGATGTTCTTTCAAGTGTTGTGTACTCTCTCTTGACAGCCAGTTCATGAGATTCTGTAGTGCTTATCAATTGGTTAGATTCAATATTTCCATCTGTAAACGCACAATAGAATAACAAACACGTATTCAAAGGCTAGAAAATTTGATAGAATTGGTGTTTTAGATTAAACCCTAGTGCACAAACCAATTAAAAGGAGCAAGCAACGACATTCAAATAAGTTCTGCTATTTAGTTTCTTCACTTTTCTATTTCTACATCTTTTCATGTGGGAATACCAATAATCATGTGACACTTTGACTTTACATTCATGAGAACCTTAGGTATTTGGTGCTTAGCATAATGTTACTGTGATTTAGGTCTTTTATCTTTATCCTCAGAGTTGTCCACTGATCACCAGAAACACAATCCTTCTCGTCCAAGTGCAGGATTTTATTGTTTACCTGGTTTTATGTCTCTTAATATGTTTGGAATGATCACCCCCTCTTCCCAACCTCCCCTCCATAATATATATATATATATATATATATATATATATATATATATATATATATATATATATATATATATATATATATATATATATATATATATATATATATATATATATATATATATATGTTGGGAATGATTCATTTAGTTCTGTTTTCTTCAATTCTTTCAAAGATTTTTTAAGGTGGTTGGTAGGAACAATGGGCTCTGCTTTGCTTACTAGCCAAGGACTTGGATCTCTGAACTGTAGTGTGGCTGAGGTTTTAATTGATGGAATTACACAAAACCATGCTGTTTGAGAATGGTTTAGGTAAAGGTGGGCTGGCCTTTTGTCTCCTTATGCTGCAAAACTTTTTGTCCTTTGACCAGCAGCATGATAACCCGTCCGTAAGGACGGGCCGTTTTTCTAGTGATACTAATTAAAGAAGTTAACCTCCGGCTTGCCTTGAAAAAAAAAGTCTAGGTTGAGAAGAAGAAGCACCAATACGTGCGTTTTTATATTTACATCGAATGGGGTTGCAATATTCCACCTGCACTCACATTTCTAAAGGATACTTGACCATGAATATATATTTTAGGGGACAATTTACAATAAACTAACATTGAGATGAGAGAGGATTCCTAACCCTGGTGGTTTTTTTAAAGAAGCTATATATTAATATTGATATAGAAAGAAAGCCATTCAGATAATAAGAATAAGAAGCAAAGCGATGAGATATCACTTGCTGCATACAAGAAAGAGAAAGAAATAGAAAACCAAAGAACAGTGCAAACACTCCGAGCATGTAGTGCTGAAAAATAACTGTTTAACGGGCCGCCCTTAAACTCCCAATCCAATCATGAGGATGATCCGTTCATTTGCAGGGCGCTCTTTCTTTAATCTCCCATCACAGCCGGTTGAAGATAGCCTCAAGATTACATGCTTTTGCCTTGAAGATGCACTGATTCCTTTTTCAACCAAACAAGTTTCTAAGCCGACAAGATCAAAACTCGCCTTATAAAAACCCAACGTGATCCCTTGGATTTCAGGTGGTTGAGAATTCATAAATCTCGAAATTAAGGTCTACCCCACCAAAAGAAAAAAAATAATAATTTTGGTACCAATTACCACTAATAAAATACAGACAAGATAATCATTCTTCATTCTTTGAACATGAGACATGGTCCATCTTTTTCTTTGAAATTACAAATCGAACAAAGAATGGACCCAATGTTGTCAGTATCGGTATCGGCCCTGAATAGTTTCCCCAACGATTCAGGTGTATGGGCCTACACCGATAAGTGAATCGTTCTATATGTATCGGTCAAAAAATAATAAAAAAATATTACATGTTAATCAGAATGTGACACGTGATAAAACCATTAAAATAATATTAAAAGTTACCTTTTAGCATTTTTTTATATATATTAAAAAATAGCCGATTCAGGGGTGAATCGTATCGAATTTCTGGTGATACTGATAACATTGCATGGACCCATGTGATTGCAAATCACAATCACAACACTTTCTCAAGTTTAGCCAAACATATAAGTGAGGAAAGGCTGTGCTGGCTTGACAGTGTTTCTTCTTCGAATCCTATGAAAGTTGGTCACAAAACTGACCTTGTGAGCTTTTAGTCTCTCAACTCTGATTGCTCATTCCACCAGTGACAAAAGCCAACATGCCATCCATGTCTTTCCTGTTTCTCTTGCATCTATGCCGGTCAGGGGTGCAAGTGATGGTATGACGGTCAGCGGAAGATGAATGGCATCTAAACTACCATGGTAGGATGTGAGGCCAAAACCATCAGCATGAAATGAACGGCATCAGAAGCATCCATTACCTGATCCACACTTCTTTCATGTGCAAAAGATGGAACGATCTTTTTTGATCAGGTGCAATCACATTGCACATTTTAAATATCGTGTTGCACCGGAACACCCACCATCTCTTGTTGGACCCCAGACAGACTGTATATAGGAAGGATGGAGGGTGCTCAGGCGCAGCGGCACATAAAAAATGTGCAATGTGATTGCACCTGATCCAGCCTCCTCCTTTGAGAGCGGATCAATCATATTACACACAAAAATATGTTGTGTTGTTTTGCCATGCAACACCTGTCCGATACAGTGTATGGGCTTGTTGATCAAAAATTGCACTATGTGAAGATTCAAACTTGATAGAGTTTTTTTTCTCTCTTTCTAAGGCAAGTTGTGAAATAATTCTAATGGGATTTGATCCTAAGGCCCTCCAGTTATGATATTGTGACCCAGCGATCCAACTGTTTCATTTGACCCGATTTGGAACTCATCTGACCGTACTTGAGCCCAACAGAGTCCCCTCCATGGTTGAGTGGTTTCGGGCATTATGGATACAATAGTACCCAAATAAACTTGACTCTTTAAGCTCTCTTTTCTCGGACCAAGAAGAGGTGTTTTGGTAATACAACTACACCAAGCACGAAGCAAGTTATATGTTCCTGCCCCCCCCCCCCCTCCCCCGAAACACGTATGTGCGTGTTCTCGGGTCTGAATGAGTGCCATATATGTAAGCATGTGAGGCTCATTTCCCCGTGTGTGTCAGCATCACTTAGCATCAAAGTCTGTTGCGTTTGCAAAGACTTAAGTACCCTTTTCGGCCATTAGCGTCATAAAATGGTGTTTTGAGTAAAGGACAAAAATGTCCTCCCGCCAGAAAGGGTTAAAATCATCATTTTTTTTGTTCTAAAGAGTAAACTCTTCTGCTTTAACAGGAGCTCCTCGCAATATGTCGCCCTAAACATTTTGGATCACCCTTTGGTGATGCACCATCTGCTGTAATAGGAACTTTGATTGACGACGCACCCTTTGTCGTCGTCTGTTGCCACCGGAGCACCCTTTGTTGTCGTTTGCTGTCGTCGGAGCACCCTTTGTTGTCGTTTGCTGCCGCCAAAGCACCCTTTGACGTCATCGTCGTCATCTATTATCGTCGAAGTACCCTTTGTCGTTATCTATTCGTGAGAAATAGTTGAACTACCAGCAAAATTAGCATTTTGTCTATTGTTTATCATAATACGAGGGTGCAAACGTCGAACTGAGTAGACAGAGAATAGCGATTTACAGTAGAGATAATGATGGCAATGTCAAACTAAGTAGAGTAGAAATTTATAATAGAAATCAGATAAGAGAGTAACGATTTACAGTAGAAATCAAATCAGAGAGTAGCAATTTACAATAGAAATCAGATAAGAGAGTAGAGATTTACAGTAGAAATCAGATAAGAGATGAGCGATTTACAGTAGAAATGAAATCAGAGAGTAGTGATTTACAGTAAAAATCAGATCAAAGAGTAGTGATTTACAGTAGAAATCAAATCAGTGAGTAGCGATTTACAGTAAAAATTAGATAAGAGAGTAGCGATTTACAGTAGAAATCAAATCAGAGAATAGCGATTTACAGTAGAAATCAGATAAGAGAGTAGTGATTTACAGTAAAAATTAAATCAGAGAGTAGCGATTTACAATAAAAATCAGATAAGAGAGTAGCGATTTACAGTAGAAATCAGATCAGAGTGTAGCGATTTACAGTAGAAATCAAATCAGAGAGTAGTGATTTACAATAAAAATCAGATAAGAGAGTAGCGATTTACAGTAGAAATCAGATCAGAGAGTAGCGATTTACAGTAGAAATCAAATCAGAGAGTAGCGGTTTACAGTAGAAATCAGATCAAAGAGTAACGATTTACAGTATAAATCAAATTAGAGAATAGCAATTTACAATGCAAATCAGATTTTTACTATAAATCGTTATTCTCTGATTTGATTTCTACTGTAAATCGTTGCTCTTTGATTTGATTTCTATTGTAAATCGCTACTCTTTGATTTGATTTCTATTGTAAACCACTACTCTTTGATTTGATTTTTACTATAAATCGCTACTCTCTTATCTGATTTTTATTGTAAATTGTTATTCTTATATCTGATTTTTATTGTAAATTGATACTCTCTGATTTGATTTCTACTGTAAATCGCTACTCTCTTATCTGATTTTTACTGTAAATCGCTTTTTTCAACAGAGAGAGAATAAAAAAAACCATGGCCGTTCAAAGAGAAATCGTATTGCTCTTTTCAACAGTTACAAGAGAGAAAGAAAAGAAAGAATTTATACAAGGCAAGAGCGACAACCCTTAACCTAAACAAGTTGAGTCTGATCCATAAGAAACTAAGTCTCAAACATAAGCCAAAAAAAAATCTTCCAGAGGGCGTTGCCCTCCACGGCCCCCCGCCAGAGGCGGCCCCCGCTTGACCCCCGACCGCTAATCGTGCAGCGGGACCAATGCCGGGGGGAGCTCATGGACCCCCCTTCCTGCAAGGGCAAAAACTTTGAATCAGGCTCCATAATTCATCAGGCAGGAACGAGAAGGCGGCCATGTGTTGTAACACAAGCTAAAAACAAAGGCAAAACGTGCAAATCTATTTACAAAGAGCGGGAGGACATTTTCATCAAACGCATATCTATCTTATCGGAGGACATTTTCGTCAAAAACATATCTAACTTTTCTATATGTTATTTTATTATAAAGTCAATGTGGGCAACATTGGCATATGAATTATCGCAGGTCCCAAGATATTCTTCCGTACACACAAGAACATGCGAATTTGTGTTTCGGGGAGAACACACACCACCCTCCCCACCAAGCATAATGAAATCATTGAGCGTATGTGGTGGCCATTTATTTCTGTGATTAATTAATGATTAAAACTATTTGTTATTCAATGATAGTATGTCATTATCAGACATATGGAGAGAGAGAGAGAAGTGGAGACAAAAATTATTGTGTGTAGGTTTGGCATCCCCAAAGACATTGTTTGTGACAATAGGACCCATTTCAAAAACCAAAAAAGTGGTTAGCATTTGCAAGAAGTTAAGAATAATGCAACATTTCTCTATCGAAACAACCAATAAAACCCTCATTAGGATCATAGAAAGAACCATCACTAGGGGGTCATGACTGGCATGACAAATTGCATGATGTATTGTAGGCCTATAGGACAACCATTCAAACTCCTACCAATGCCACTCTTTTTGAGTTGGTATATGGAACTGAGGTAGTTCTACCCTTACAGGTACAACTGTCATCTCTCAAAATAGCAGTTGCTCTAGAGATGCCTTTAGAATCCCAACATGAAATCCGTCTAGCGAAGCTAGAGGATGAAATGAGGCTTCTAATGGTCGAGCATGCAAACAGTTATAGGAGGATGATAGATTGTCATTATGCAAAGCACGTGATTGAGAGATCATTTAAGGTCAGAGATCATGTCCTCAAATGGATCTACCACATTGATAGTCACCCTTTAGTGAAATGGCGCCTGAATTATAAAGGTTTGTATGTGGTCAAGAAAGTTCTCCCTGAGAACTCATATTGGCTACTCAATGTTGATGGGGTGTAGCTCTCATATCGGATTGATGCATCATATCTGAAAAAAATATTATCCTTGATCTAGTCTTCTTTTTCTCAAGTATATTCGTACACCCAGCAGCCCACTATATAAGACGTCCAATCCTTAGGAAAAGATAAGGAGGTAACACAGTGAGGCTGAAGTATGTTAATTTAATGATTCTAACCCGTGAGCATATAAGAATGAATTATAGGAAGCATAAGATCATTATCAATGCACTTAAGGGTTTGCACAACTACCACTTACTATATATATATATATATATATATATATATATATATATATATATATATATATATATATATATATATACATATATATATATATATATATATATATATACATATATATATATATATATATATATATATATATATATATATATAAGTGGTAGCTACCGTCAGTAGTGAGTGGTAGTTGTGCAACCCTTAGGTGTGTAGCTACCGACGGAATGCCTCTGGCCATCCATCACAGGGTGTAATAGATGGCGACAAAAAAAATGTGAAGCAGTGGTTTTTTACTGCCACTAAAGGCCCTAATGAAAACTGTGACCTTTAGCGGCGTTCAAAAACTAAAAATGATAAAATGTGCAAATAGTGCATTTTAGCATTTTTTGCGCTGGCCGTCCTTCAAGTCCCGCGATGGACAGCCAGCACAATAGTGCAGGTAGCTTCACACCTAAGGGTTGCACAACTACCACTTTTTCATGTATATATCCTTCAATGAGATTTCAATGTGCATCTAAATGAGATTTAGATTAACTTAATCATATTGTTTTCTTATTCAGATCATTGCGTTTGAATCAGTATTTATGTTGTTTTGATTCCTTTGTAGTTTTCACGTCAAATGTTTGTTTCCAGCCTTCTTTTGCTAATATTAACTACATTCAGATCTTGACTCAATCTTACCTTATCGGATCTCATTGGGAACCAGACTCATAAATAAATATGTTGCATATATTATGGATTCATCATTGAATCAAGTGCGCAAATTTTTGATGTTGTTTTACTTTTGATTCTCGAAAGCCTTTTGTGTGGCATCGGGACCCTTGCTTTTGTCGATTTGAAGGACGAATGGTGTTGATGGCATATCACTAGCTGATCCATTCTCCAACAGTCAGGAGTACGAAATCACTAATAGCGCCAGTGAAAACCTTTGTTGGTGGAACCACTAAAAGTCTTGTCGTTAATGCATTTTCTGGCCCAACTTTACACCGCCAGGCAATGCAATTTTTGTTGGTGCAAATTTGCCCCAACAAAAATTTAATATGGACGCAGTTGTGGGGCAGTAAAAATATTTCACAAAATTGAAATATTTTTTTACTAGCGCAGTTCTGCGCCCGGTAGCGCCAATAAGGATCTTGTCCCAAAACGGAAGGGTCTTTACTTGCGCAAAAATGCGCCAGTAAAATATTTTTAGTGGCGCAATATTGCGCCAGCAAAAGTCACTTTTTACTGACACAATTCCCACGCCAGTAAAAACACAATGGAGAACTTTTTACTGGCGCAGTTTTTGTGCCAGTAAAAACAGTATTTTTTTTTTCAACATTTTTATATCTATCATCACAGTTTATGAACGAACAAGACCTATCTCAATCAAAAAGACCAAAAGCACTTCTCTAACGAAGTTTTTAAATATTTGTGATCTCCCCATTCCAGAAGAAAAAGAACACAGCAAAAAAAAGAACTCCATAAAAAACAATTCCAAAATGCAACACATTTCAGCCACGATCTCAGAAGGAACACTCAGAAAGTATGCCATTACATGAAAATTCTCACCAATAATAATCAGTTCCAAAAGTAAATTATCCTCTAGATACAGCAGGCATATGTTAAACAAAGGGAGGCAACACAAAAAATATAAAAGCCCACAGAAAGATATTCAAATTCAGATACATGTCTACAAGGACATGTCAATGAATAAAAAACGCATGCATGCACACAAAAATGCACATCAATCAGATGATAAACATCTCTATACTGTTCAGAGTTGAATTCATCACATAAAGCACATAATAACCACATACACAAGGCAACTAAATGATCCCACACACACACACAGAAAGAGGCATACAGATAAACAGGCATGCAATACACATGCCCATACATGACAAAAAGTTCATCAAATTATGTATCAATAATAAAGCAATCATTCTCGAGTCTTGGGTTCTTTTCATGGCAGAAATGATGATAAACATCTTACCTTATGAAAAAACCGACCTAATAATATCAGAACACCAATAATATGAAAGTATATGAATGTCTGAGTTCAACTCGTCCTTCTTTTGTATGATCTGCTGGAAAAAATTTGTGCAACCATCATGAAATATTAAACACTCTCCTGCCCACTTGATATCCTCCAAATCCAGGCTCTTCAGTACTTCAGACTCCATGATTCTTAAGTTTACCCCCTTTTCAAATTCAGAAAGTTGCTCAAGTGATCCAACTTGCCCGCTTTTTAAAAACTGTGCAACCATCATGAAGTATTAAACACATTTTCCTCTTAATAACAATTTCCTAAACAGAAATCCAAAAGGAAAAGAGATAATTAACTTCTGATCCTAGAAACAATCTTCATTTGCATCTAATGGTCTATGTTAACCTTTTTCATTTGAAAAGCTTTAAAGAATGATTGATTGTGTTGGAAGCATCTAGTGCCCTCTCTTTCCAGAATTACTTACATCAATGCATTTACCCCTGAATTTTAACAAAATAACTGGGAATCAGATTAGAAAGAAAAACGCATATCTTAATAATCAACAAAAATATTAGAACCAGATCAGACTAGGATGCAGGAACAAGAGAAAATGAAGCATTTGCAGTTCAGGAAAGTATACGTAGGTGATGCTATTCCAGAACAACTAAAGCCAATGTGATCCAACCCCTAATCACCAAGGTTGTGGTTGTGCACTGCAGGTATCTAAGTTCCTAGAGACCCTGCTACAATGGACAAAAAAAAATGATACTTGTAATACCGACTGCTAGGATGATGCAGTGGATTGCACCTTAAAGCAGACAACCAAGCAACTCTGATCCAACCTATCAAAAGTATATGTTGTAACTACTAACAAACAAAAACACAACTATAGTGAAGTTATCAAGGCTTGGTGAATCAACCAATCTATGACCATGATGACCAAAAAAAAAAACAGATACATCCCCTGTTGCAATCTCCAGAAAGTAGATCCTTCAATTAATTTACTTAGTGTTCTTGTTTTAAAATGACTAGTGTCAGGGTTTCCTACATTATATAAAGTACTAAAATTGCTATCATATGCTACTTTACAAGAGAAAATGCCACATGTCCAAAAGAAATTAGAAAATCTCATACATTTATGAATATTTCAAATGACTGGAATAACAAAAGTGCTAATATGAATGGTGACAACTAGATGAAACCCACTGATATGCCCAGAAACCTCAATTCCCCGAAACCTCAATACCATTTCTTTCGACACTATTTACATCTTGAGAAACCGAATGAGGTATGCTTTAAATGATTGGCTTGTTTCCTTTCATTGCAGGCATATGCACATTTTTCAGTTTTTTATTTAATGCATGTTTGGCTTGGTATTGTCATCTATAATCTTTTTCTTGTTTTTTTTTCTCTTCCTGATAATGGGTGAAATACAGCCAATATAACACCCATGCCAGATCAAATCGAGAAAAAAAAGATCCAAATACAAAAAGCAAGAAAAAGGACGAAAATCCTCACTATTTCTTCGCCCGCTCGAGCGATCGGGCGTGTCGAAAGTGGAAGAGATTGTAGATTCCATCGGCGTACACACGGACAGGCTTGTCGGCGAATGATTCCGGGCACGAACTCAAGGGAGATGGGTGCGGAACCTTGCCGAGGGCGTCACCGGTTCGTCGTTGGATTCTGGCGTCTGCGTCTCACGGAAGACACTAAGAGTGAGAGAGACACTGAGAGCTGGTCGAAAAAGGGCCACCCTAAGGGCTTTTTTGGCCAGAATAACAGAACGAGAGATATAGAGAGAACCTGTTAAGGATGCTTCTCAGGAGGAGGAGACGCCCGACTCAAGAGGGGCAGAAGGAGAAGACGCCCAGGGAAGAGAATAGAGGAGGGCGGCGGCGACTGGTGGGCGTAGTGACCAGCAGAGGGTGAGGGTCTCCGAGAGAGAGAGAGAGCGCAGTCTGGGGCTGAAAGGAAAAGGGGAGGGCACGCCCCCACCCCCATTAGAATCTTTCTCTGGCGCATATTGGGACTGCGCCAGAAATAATGAACTTTGCTGGCGCTGTTTGAGATTGTGCCAGAGAAAGAAGTTTTCCTGGCCAACTGTATTTTTGCGCCAGTAAATTATTTTCACTGACGCTACCAGCAAAGGACACATATATAAAAATGTTCAGCAATTGTGTTGACCCAGCATCAGATTAATAAAAATAGAAAGGACAACCACCCCTTCATGATGAAGGAATAGTGACCAGTTGAGATCCTGAAACCGAGAGCAGATCAAGTGATCTGCCAAACTACTTTTAGAAAAGTGATTTGGCATCTTCACCGTCCACAATGTAACAAGGACCATGGGATGAAGCAATGGACGGTGAAGATGTCAAATCACTTTCTTAAAGTGATTTGACAGATCACTCTAGAGCCATATTCAAGGAAGTTATATAATCTATAACCACCAAAAACGATGCATGAGAAAGGAATTCTTCACTTTCAAACTCTACATCTTCATCTCGAGCCATAAGTTTACAAAGCATGTTGGGTGCGAATGGCTGCGGTCCTAAAGTGATGTATTCTTTGCTGTAGTGAAGCAGGTAATATGCAATTTTACATTCTTATCCGTGAACATGTTTTACCATTTCTTTGAAGTTATTCTTTGTGTTCAGGGGTGCCAAATGAGTTGGGTAGACTCAATCCCAACCTGTGCTAGATCTGGATTTAGAAATAAAGAGGGAGATTTGATTAGCTGTTTGGTTCAGACCAACGGGGCTCCGCTTGTCTGGTAGGAGCAGCTAGTGCTCGTCACCTTGTGTTGGGACGTTGCAGGTTCAAAAACCATTGGTATAGTTGTATAATTGGCACGGGTCTGCCTAACCCCAGCTTGACTTTCAAAATAAATAAATAAAACTATTTGGTTCAGACTCATAGAGTCTATTGGCATTATTTTTCCAGGTATAATTTATAAAATTTCATACCAAACATGGGATCGACCTGAGTTCCAATTAAGAATCGTGATATTTAACACAAAAACCATAAAAAATAGTATATTTTAATGGGTCTGGTTCTGGTTTAAGTTATCCTTATAGAATTAAGGTATGGTGTTGCTGCGTCAGACCAGACATGAACCCACTACAAACACCTAGGGGTGGCAATCGGGTCGGGTTGGCAGGTCAGCATACCTCAACCCGAACCCGACCCGTTTAATAAACGGGTCGGCTGTAGCAAACACTAACCCGACCCATTTAATAAACGGGTAACCCGACATGACCCGTCAACCCGTTTAATAAATGGGTTGGGTCGGGAAAACAGGTTGGCGGGTAGCGGGCAGGTTGGCGGGTCGGGTTGGCGGGCTGACCCGCCTGCCTAACCCGTTTATTAAACGGGTCAGCCGGGTTGGCGGGTTGACCCGTTTATTAAATGGGTTGGCATAAGCCCAACCTGAACCCGCCTAAGAGGCGGGTTGGCGGGTCGTGTCAGGTTTTGCCACCCGGAACACCTCGGTGTTGGATCCAGGTTTGGGCCCACCCAAGTCCAGTCAAGGTCTGACCTGTTGATGTCCCTATTGTTGGCAAATCCTGTGAAACAAAATGCAGGAAGCGTACCTGAATTTGTCATGGATTGCAATTGCGTGTAGGGAATTCGGCATTCTCCTCAACCGGTCGACACCCACAATGAGCCCAGGCCTTAGGTCGACGGTGAGCAGGACCTTTCCACGATATCAGAATGTGGAATTGTTTTGGCAGGATAATTGCTATGAATAACTCATCATTCATCATAGCCTCCTAACCCCATTTATATAATGGGAGAATAAAGCAGTTACGTGAATGTGGTCTCTCCACATTCACGTAACTTCCACCCACTAACCCCATTATGTGGCCACTAATGTGACCCACTAATGGTTGTCAAACTGGATCACACTGTGGTAGACCCTTAACCCATAATATCCAACATTCTCCCACTTGACCCATTGACACCAAAAGTGTACTAAATCAAGGTGTATACCATTATCTCGATTTAATTCTTCATGTGGGTTCACATGCTACCCTTTATCACAATGATGAATCATATGAGTTATGGATATTAATACTCCTTTATGAAATGTCATATTCTCATGTACTACACTATAATTCACCTTGAGTGTTTAGGCATGCAGAAAATTACCTTTATAAATAGGTTGGTCTCTCACATATTCTATTGATCCTTTAATATTGTTATTCTGTTATTCTCTCTAACTCATATGAGAGATTCTTTATGCAAAATCAATAATAACACAAAACCTAAGAGAATAAAAAACATAAACACAAATGTGATCACATAATGTATTGTCATATATCAGAAGGAATTAAAAAGACACATCCCCTTTACATGTTGGGAATACAATCCTGGTGTTAGCCCTTTAGTAAGGGGATTCGCAGTCATTTCCTTCGTCCCAATTATATCAATACATACCTGATGATTCTCAGTCCTTTCTTTAACAAAAAAATATTTTAACTCTATGTGTCGACACGATGTTGAGCTCTTATTATTATTTGAAAAGGACACAGCTGCTTCATTATCACAAAAGATATTTAGTGGTCTCTCAATAGAGTCCACTATACTAAGACCCATAATGAAAATTCTTATTCAAATGGCCTGTGACGAAGTCTCGTATAGAGCAATAAATTCTGCCTCCATGGTATGAGCAGCAGTGGTAGACTGATTTCCACTTCTCCATGAGACAGTACCACCCGCTAGTTGGAAAATGTATCCAGTAGTGGCTTTTTTACTATCAATACACTCTCCTAAGTCTGCATTAGAGTATCCAACGACCTCTAGGTGGTCAGATTTCCTGTAGGTCAACATATAGTCTTTTGTTTCTTGTAAATAGAGCATAACCTTCTTCGCTGTTTTTCAGTGCGCAATGCCTGGATTTGACTGATATCTACCAAGCATTCCCACAACAAATGCAATATCAGGTTGAGTGCAGGACTGCGCGTACTGCAAACTCCCAACTGTCGAAGCATATGGGACAGCATCCATCTGAGCCTTCGCAATATCATCCTCAGAACAGTCCTTTAAGCTCAATTTATCCCCTTTCACTATAGGTGTCGAACAAGAAGAACAATTCTCCATCCTATATCTTTTAAGAACCTTAAGCATATAGGATTTCTGAGAGAGGCCAAGGACACCCTTAGTTCTGTTACGACGGATCTCGATTTCAAGGACATAAGTGTCCTCACTAATGTCTTTCATATCGAAATGAGAGGAAGGAAAATCTTTTGTTTCATGTAATATACTCAAATCATTAGTTGCAAGAAGAATATCGTCAACATATAAAACCAAAATTATGAACTTACTCCCACTAGTCTTAATGTAAATACATTGATCAACAATATTTTCAGTGAATCCAAAGTTCATTATTACCTTATTGAACTTCTTATACCACTGGCGGGAGGCCTGTTTAAGTCCATAAATTGACTTATTCAATTTGCAAACTAATTTATTTGAGTCATCTATACTGAAACCAGGAGGTTGTTGCATGTATACCTCCTCATCCAGATCTCCATTCGGGAAGGCAGTTTTCACATCCATCTGATGCAACTCTAAATCAAAATGAGCTACAAGGGTCATAGTTATCCTCAACGATTCCTTAGTTGAGACACAAGAAAAAGTCTCATTATAATCAATGCCCTCTATCTGTGTGAAATATTTTGCAACAAGCCTAGCCATATACATCTCCACATGACCTTTAGAGTATGTTTTGGTTTTATAAACCCATTTACAATCAACAGGTCTAACTCCATCAGGTCGAAGTATAAGATCCCACACTTGGTTCTTTGCCATAGAGTCAAGCTCTTCTTTCATGGCATTAATCTAATGTGTTGATCTTTCACTTTCAATGACTTCTACAAATGTGAAGGGATCTTCATCAATGTCTATGAAATCATTTGACTATTGTAAATACATCACATAGTCCGAATGGATAGCAGATTTCTTGATTCTGGTGGACCTCCATACAGGTGCTGCAGGTGGTTTAAAATGAGCCTTTGTATCCTGTTGTTGTTGTATATCCTCATCAACAACCGGATCTAGTTGGGATTGATATTCATTGACTGAACTTTCTCTTACATTACTAGAAGAAACAATGATAGAGAAAATCAGGTCTTTATCCTTAGCAAGTGTGAAACCTTAATCCTGCATTTCCTCAAAATCAATATTTTGAGATGCATCTATCCCAACAGAACCATTTTCAAGAAATTTTGCTTTATCTGTACAGTTCATCTTCTTATGCCCCTTCTTTTTGCAGAAGAAATAATTAAAGAAGGGCCTCCTAGCTGGGATTTAGCTTTTGCCTAAGAGTTTGAACTCTCCCCAATGGGTCTTTTCTGATTCTTCTTTTTTAATGAGTTTTTCTTTGGCCTCAACCTCTGTTTATCCTTATGAGAGGCCATATATGCACTTGGCACCCTTTCACCCTTCAATTTTTCCTCTTCCTCAACACACTTGGCCAAGAGGTCATTAAAAGATCACTCATCATTATGTGTGTTGTAGGAGATTTTAAAAGGTTCATACTCAGTAGGTAACGAGGTTAAGATCAGATGGACTAAGAAGGAGTCAGAGATGGCGAACTTCATGTCATTCAGTTAAGTCACAATATTCTTCCTTTCTAAAATGTGTTGTCGGATGTGACTGTCACCAACATATTTTATAGACATTAATTTGGACATGAGCGTACTGGCCCTTGCCTTATTAGAAGTGACGAACTGAGCTTCAATGGCTCCCAGAAATTCCTTCATTGTCCCACAGTGAGGAATGGCACCTCGAATATTCTTAGCCACCCAAGATTGCAAAAGCAACAGGCTAAGTCTGTTCGAGCACTCCCACTTCTCAGAGGCTGCCTTCTGATCAGTTGTACTCTGCTCTGTAAGAGCGGAAGGTTCGTTAATTCTAACGGCCAGATCTAAATCCATATAACCCAAAGTGAATAATATGATTTTTTTCCAATCAGAAAAATTTGATCCGTCTAAAATGGGAATATTACTAGAATCATCGATAAGGAAAGAACCTGATAAAACAAGAAACAAAAAAATGAAAAGACATTACTATTATTGCTCAGACGAGACTCGTGATGAAAAGGTAAAATTGAGACCCTTTATTTTCACCTTTTCTGAGACAAGCTTAGTTGAGCTATTATCGTTCCACTTTGATGAAAACGAAAATACTCATAGCTGCTCCATCTCTTCAATTCTCAAGGAATTGACTTCAGTTGGTGAAACTAGCAGATCATGTAACAAGAGGCAATTCAGCATTGTACCTTTGGGTACGAACATGCTTCATGGGCTGGAATACACATCTACTATCACATCCTATGTAAATTTGGCACACAACGAGCTACCTTTGGGTAGAATCAATGTTTCATAAATTCACACACAATCATAATAACGAATCGTAATACGGTCCAAAGAATCCTTAATTAACATGACTCAGATCACTTTGGTGATTACATGAATTGGTCAATCAAGATCTTTTACCAAAAATTTTATTCGTATTATGAAGCACGCCCATGCACACATTTTAATGCATGTATATTCATGACATAATATAAGTTCATGTTTTAACTAATATACATAAACTAATTGTCGTGAATTTAGTTACAATTCATGCTTAAAATCATCATGAATAACTTAACCAACACAAAATACATGAATTAACATGCATAAGTCATGCATTATACACATTATAAAGCATAAAAAATAATAAAAGCATGCTCATATGGGTAAAACCTAGGGTCCTCAAGTAGGAATCGGTCTGAAAACACCATGAACCGGTCTGAAACTGTCCCAAACCGGTCATGGTCCAAACCGGTTCTAAACCTCATGAACTGATACTAAATATGAACAAAAGTTCATAAAACCCTATAATCGTATGTCAAAATCCATGTATCTTCATAGATTCTTGAAAACAGGGTCTTAGTATCTCGAAACCTGTAAAAAATTAGAAGGAACCGATAAAAAACGGCTCTGAATCGGTTCTGAAAAGGGCCGAATCAGGTTTCTGATCCGGTTTAGGCCAAACAGTACTTGGATCCAATCCGATCCTAATAGGATCCGGGTCTCACTTGACCCATACTTGATGCGGGTCGGACCCAGGTTAGACCCAGCCCGAAATGATCTCGAATCGGACCCGACTCATAATGGACCTGGGTCGAACCCGATCCTAAATGGACCTGACCCAATCCGATCCGAGAAGGATCCAAATCTTTCCAGATCAGACCCAGACCCAAAACTTTATGAGCCCGGGTCCGATTCAAGAATAAATGGCAGACCCGATCCACCCAAAATGGGTTTGGATCGGGCCTGTCACCGGGTCATCTCGCCAGACCCGATCTGGTACCCCTGTTAAAACAAAAAACAGAAAACCTAATGGTTTTCTGTTTGCGATTTTCAGAGAAACCGAAAGGGTTTCTTCTCTAAGAAAACCCTTCATCGCTCCACGGTGACCCACGTCGGTGCCCAGCCGGCGACGGTCACCACCTCAGGCGACGCATCTACGTCGGTGCCCATCGGTGACCGACGTCGCCCCACGATGATGTGTGATTCCTCTGCAGTCTGATGGCTGAAGGGGCAGAGGAAAAAGGGCATGGCACCAACAACAGCGCCGGGAAGGTTGCTGGCGACCGACGGCCGATCCTGCTGGCACATCGCCCCACGACGATCGTCCGATCCGACGATAGCCCCAGCATCGACTGATCCGGATGGCGACGACAGTCGTTTCTGGATGCCCTAATATCCCCCGGCGACCCACGTCGCCCGCCCATCGGCGATCGACGTCGCCCATCGGAGACCGACGTCGCCCCACGACAATGTGGGATTGCCGACATCGGCTACTGGCTGGAATCGCCCGCAGATGCCCTGGCGACGGCGACTCCACTGGCAGCCCAATGGATGAAGGAGCAGGGCAGAGAAAAGGGGGGTTTTCAAACCCCAGACGCCGATCATTCGGCGTTCTCAACAACGGCAACATCTCCGATGACCTCGGCATAGGCCGACCACCCTGCAACCCGACGGTGCAGGGGATCTCAGGCGACGGCTTAGGCGGTCAAGGGACTTCGCCAGCACGATGACCCAATGATCGCTCCTTTTGGCATATCGCCCCACGGCGATCATCCTGAGTTTTCAACGATGGCAGTCGGCTCTGCATTCCCATGGCCGAACAAAAATACAGAGAAGGGGGGATTTTTAAATCCTCGGATTCGATGCGTCGCCTGACGGACACCGGTAATCCGGCAAACCTCCCCCCCTCTGGCGCATATCCGGCGATGCTCCAGGTGTAAAACCCGGATACCTTATGTCGTCGATGACGATAGACCCGATTCAACTCGACCGCCATAGGTAAAACTCGATCTGTGTTTTTTTTTAAGAGGGCCGCCTGAGCCGACCGCTGCCGGGAATGGTTGTGGCCCCACGACGACAATATGCCGAAAACACTGTCTCATGATGATAGTTTATCGGGAATTCATTGACAGTCGCCCTCACGGTGACTATCGCTGTCAACCAACGAGTAAAGTCATCTCAGGGCGACAGTGGCCGCAAAACACCGGAAAGCCCTACACAACCACGCACAGCGGAATGCGTGGAGTGGGCCCATAACCCAATGTTGGCAAATCCTGTGAAACAAAATGCAGGAAGCGTACCTGAATTCGCCATGGATCGCAACTGCGTGTAGGGAATTTGGCGTTCTCCTCAGTCGGTCGACACCCACAATGAGCCCAGGTCTTAGGTCGGCGGTGAGCAGGACCCTTCCACGATATCAGAATGTGGAATTGTTTTGGCAGGATAATTGCTATGAATAACTCATCATTCATCATAGTCTCTTAACCCCCTTTATATAATGGGAGAATAAGGCAGTTACGTGAATGTGGTCACGTAACTCCGACCCACTTATAACTTCATTATGTGGCCACTAATGTGACCCATTAATGGTTGTCAAACCGGGTAACACTGTGGGTTGGACCCTTAACCCATAATGTCTAACACCTATTTGTTAAGACAATTGGCTGCTCTCATTGACCGATCTTGTTTTCATAACCGAAAGTATAGTTTCATGATTTGAACTTCAGATTGAATTCTTTAATCTTTATCTGATTGTAGGGTTTTCAGGCAAACCGGTTCCACTCATTCCCAAAGTCATCCCTATCTTCACACCCCTCATTGAGATTTCATTGATGTAAGTTGTTTTTTATTAAATGGACTCCGTAGACCTTATCTACGTCATTCAATTAGTGAATATCGATATTTAAATCACCAAAATCAGACTTGTGTGCATGATTTTTTGGTGATTCAAAAATCATCGGTTGACAAAATATAAAAATTTTGCGATTTAAAAAAGTCATATTTTTCATAAAAAAAAAAATATCCAACGCCTGATTCTTATTAAATCAACCATGCTGAATCCATCTATAGGGCCAGATTTGATCAAAACAACTTGCATCATAAGATTAAAGACGGGTACCAAGATGGGAGATGACCCATGGGATGAATGGAACCGAACTGGCTTTCACGGTGTAGCATGCGACAAGATAGTGATCAAAGAGGGAGGAGAAAATTTCATATGTGGGTTCTTGATAGTTGAGGATGATAGAACTTGCTTGAAAGTGAGTCCCAAGGTAATTTCTTGTGTTCGCCAGGTTCCAGGTTGCCAGCTGCTCATCGTCAGCCTCAGTCAAATGTCGTATCCGGAAAAAAATATCACAACCAGGAAATGAGAGCATTCCTGCACGTAGAAATCAGACTTCACAAAGGACATGTAAGACATTCTGAATATATATATATATATATATTCATGAATAACATAGAAATTACTCTTGGGATCAGAGACCTAGTAAAGCTTATGTTTGTTTCTGACATGTTCATTTGAGAAAGAATAATGGTGTAATTTGGGTGAACGAACCATTTTATACTTTTATTTAAAACAAAAGCACCACAGTTTTTTTTACAAGGAGCATTATTATTTTTTTGTTTGTAATTTCTGTTTAAATTGTATTATTACTGCAAATTCACCTCAAGTGGGGTTCAAGAAAGGAACCAATAATAGAAATAAAGATAGAGTTGGTTCAAGAAAGAAACCAGTAATAGAAATAAACATAGAGCGAGATAACCATTTAGGTTAAGCTTAAAAATCACTATAATCTAAGGGTTGAGCTCCATCCAAAATCATGAGTGGAACGTGAACTATATGTGGTTTACTTAATAACATGAGATTTACTTCTTAATACACTTTAGAAAGTGAATCTCATTTGAACAGTATCCCAAAAGCAACTAAACATACAAACTTTTTTTGGGACAGAATTCAGAAAACAAGCCTCAAAGTGAGTTAAGTGAGATTTAGAGAGTGAATCTCATTTGTGTGAGATTCACTTTCTCATGAGGGATACGTTTGTTTTGATCACGTGAGATTCGAATTCTCATGCAAATGAGAATTCAAATCTCATTTTATTTACTTCTTAATACAACCTGTGAGATTTTGAATCTCACGGGCTGGCTTGCAATTCACATAGCTGTGTTTTCAAAGATGAACATTGGGGCTCACAAAGCCCCCGTCTATCTTCTCACCCCCTCTCCCTTCCTCCGGTAATGATGATACCAATCTCCCTCCCTCCGACGACGAAGCCATGCACCACTCCGGCGACACCCCTTTCCCATCTCTTCCTCTCCCAAAAGGCAGCAACCCCTGCCTTGCTCACTCTTTCGCTCTCTACTCTACTCCATATCTCAGACAGGGTTACTATCAAATATGAGGCAACAACTAGGTGTCAGTTTCTTCAGATGTTTCTCACAGCTAATTTGATGTTCTGGTGAGATAGGTTAGGGCTTCTATTGGCACTTGTTAGAGGTTTGATTAGAGGAGGAACTAGGATGAATTTTGGAAGAAGGTTTCTGGTTATGGTGTACATTCGTTGATAGAAATTCTTCATTAATGCAGATTCATTTCAAATTATTCTTCAGACTACAATAAGATATTTATTTTTTTCTTGTTTGTCATGGAACTCCAAGGGTACATAAGGTGATATTTGAATCTCATGTCAAGCAACCAAACAAAAAAAAATTGGTTTTTCATGCAAATGGGATTCCTTTCCTCACATCAAACAAACATATTTCATGAGATTTCAAATCAAATGATTTTTGAACAAATCTCGTGTAATTTACTTTCACTTTCGAAGACTCTTCCAAACATACCCGAGGTTTCATGAGATTTTGAAAGTAAATCACTTTTTAACATTATTTTCACTTTTAAAGAACACAACCAAACGTACAGATTCGGGGCATGTTTGATTGCACAGCCGAATAGTTCCTCGGGACTATTTTATTCATGTTTTGTGGGGCCTTCCCACCTTACGATCAAACATGGGTGGACCTTTTTCCCTGCCTTTTCTGCAAGAATAAGAGAGTCAGCTGACTCGTTTTTTGCGGCATCAAACGCACATGAAAGATGGCACCGCCTCAACACCTTTTTTTTTTGTAGAACCCTCATTCTAAGAGAGCTGATCAAGTGATCTGCCATTGCTCACCGTCCACAATGTACGCAAGGACCATGAGGTCCTTGTGTGATGAAGCAATGGACGGTAAATATGTCAAATCACTTTTTTAAAGTGATTTGACGAATCACCTGATCTGCTTTCTCTTTCTGGGGAAGGAATTCAGCCGTTTGCGTTGTTGTGATGAACCTTGTGCATTTTTTCGAGGGAAGGAAGCCCCCCCAGTTTTCCACGCCGCCCAGACTGACTAGTTTTCTGGACAATTCACGAGGAAGCGCTCAAATAGGCTCCCCAACGGTTTCATTTCGTCCTTTTTATGGCTTTCCATCAGTGCAAGTTCCGAGAAGTCAAACAGTGTGAAAAAGCGAGTTTTTTCTTTGGAAAAAAAAAAGAAGAAAAAGGCAAAAAATATCGTAAATGCCAACAAAATCCCAACCCGTTGTTGTGAGCGAGGGAAAAATCTGGCCACAAAAATTGGAAAATTTTGTTTCCTTCAGAAAAATCGGGACAATGACAGCATACGTAAAGCTGCATTGTTTTACATAAAAATAATCATTTTTTTTTAAATGACGAGTAACTTTCTCAGAGAAACGTGTTCGCTAAATCAAATATATTTAGATTAATGTACCAGTCATACATAAATTACTCTTAATTTGATCAGTTGAAAGTAGGGGTCCAAAATATAGTTGAGTATTCGATCTGAATCCGACATGTTATTTTCTTGATTCTTAAAGCAGGATCAGAACGTGCATTCACGTTCTGATTTGCTGGATGGATTCAGATCGCTAGGTTGGATTATGGATCAAAATCTAATTTGATTGCATTTTTTACATATAAAGAGCTTGTTTTTAATCTTTTTCTTATGAAAATCCCACGTTACCACCTATGTTTCAGACCCTAATTTGACACTATTCATCAAAATGATTCCGATCTGAACTTGAACATGGATTTAAAAAATGATCTGTCCCCATATTCAATTCGCTTGTATCCCTGCAAAGGAACCATCCAGTTAGGGCTGTCAACTGGCCAGGTATCCAACTTATGATGGGTTCGAGTCATGTTCAAGTCAATAAAATGAAATCTAAACATCTATATTTTACTAAAAAAAAAACACATACAAAACCAACGGTGGTCAGTTTGTCTGACAGAAGCAGTTAGTGCACGTCACCTTGTGTTGGGATGTTGCAAGTTCGAATCCCAACGACATATGGTTGTATAACGGGTAGGGGTCTGCCTAACCCCAGCTTTCTCTGTCGAAAACACACACACACGTAAAAAAAACTCCGGTCAAACCGGGTCAGCTGAGATATCCAACGAAACATCATAACTCGAACCCGACCCACATATTCCTCAATTTTGGGTTTCACCCGAATGATATGCGGATCCGCACTTTTAGGCCCATACAGCCCATGCCTTGTCCTTAGTATTCGGTTCGGGTCGAGTTCCCGATACTAACCCGACACATTGACGGTCTAAATTACGCGTTGTCCTTCCCGAAAATGGTAAAATCCCAAACGGAAAGCCGGTAAGTAGATTAAACGCCACCACGGCCCGTCCGCACGTGTGTCTCGCCCGGCCCCGTGCGAGGGCGAGGGCGAGGCCGCGAAGGGATCCGTACTCTGTCGTGTCTTCTCCTTCCAGAAGGATGCCCGATGTCATGGCCTCCCTGTAACGAAACGAAACGAAGGAGCGAAGCGGAGAGCAAAATCCGACCGCTTCTGCTTCGCTCTCGAACCAAGAGGAAGGAGAAGAAGGATGTCGATGCTGAGGCGGAGGAAGGGCGCAGAGAGCGAGAAGCAGTCGGAGCTCCGGAAGGATGACGCCAAGCCCCTTCCCAGCAAGGAGGAGAAGGAGAGGAAGGGGAAGGAGAGGAAGTGGTCGTGCATCGACAGCTGCTGCTGGTTTGTCGGCATCATCTTCTCGGCCTGGTGGCTCCTCCTCTTCCTCTACAGCGCCATGCCGGCCTCCTTCCCGCAGTACGTCACGGAGGCGATCACCGGCCCCATGCCGGACCCGCCCGGCCTCAAGCTGCGCAAACAGGGCCTCGTCGCCCGCCACCCCGTCGTCTTCGTCCCTGGCATCGTCACCGGAGGGCTCGAGCTCTGGGAGGGACACCCCTGCGCTGAGGGCTTGTTCCGCAGGCGACTCTGGGGCGGCACCTTCGGCGATATCTACAAGAGGTGATCCTTCCTTCCACTCATGCATCATCCAGCAATTGTCTGTTCATTCCTTTTCTATCGTTCCTTTGTTGTTTCCGGTGTTTGATGATGTTTTTAAATGCAAAGGAATGCGGTTGAGAATTGAGATTGTCAATTTGTGATGTTGATTCTGCTTTCGTTTCAGTTGCATTGCTTTTACACTTTATTCGTCATTCCATCGTTATTGATGATTCCTATAGCTTAGCGTTTATTCAACGTTAATAGTGTTGTGTTCCTTTGTTCAATAGTAAATACTGTTGTGTTCCTTTGTTCAATAGTAAATACTGTTGTGTTCCTGTCTTTTATGGAATTTTGGGGGACTGAGATGGTTTCTTTGGGAGTAGAAGTTGGTGGCTTAGCTTCTTCCTTTACCGATGCTGATTTCCAGCTGTTTCGAAAAGGCTACAAAGCATATTGAGTTTTATGAACTGATGGTGAAAGATGGTGGTTAGGTTGGAGATGGTCAGGTAATATACAGGAACCTTTGTAAATTGTTCAAATGAAAAAACTAGAAGGGCCTGTTGTGGTACTTTAAGCGATTGTAGCGAGGATTGCGTCATCGAGTTACATACAATGGATGCTCGTGAAAAGGCGTGAAAGAGGAGCGACCTATAGTTATTTGCATGAGGGGTCTTAAGAAAATTTCCATAGTGATCTTTGACCAAAAAGACATTTAGTAGCAGCAAGAAGGTTAATAGAGGAGATTCAGTTAAGATTTCAAGAATCTAAAGTCTAAACCTTTGCATGAAGGAGTGCAGAACTGGTGTTTGTGAAAACAATTACTGGGAAACTATTGAAATCTCCCATCTTCCATTGCTTCTTACCCGGTTGGTTGAACTAATTTTGTAACTTGCAGTTTCCATCTTGAGGTTGTTCCTTTGTTTTAGATGTTAGTAGAATTATTTGTATCATAAGGCTTTTCAAGCTACATTGTTCTGGATCAGCATCATATAATGCTTGTTTCAGCCAATATCAGCGTGTTGTTCTGGACAGTTTATTCCCTATTGGCTTTTAAGCTGTAGAAGGTACCATGGCAGGCTTTTAGTGTGATTAGTACTGGCATATTTTGGAATGCATTTTCTTAATACTGTCTGAGGGATGTGGCCCTTAGATTTGTGCTTAATATTTGCCTAATAAACTAATTTTTTGTAAACTTCACCTTAGAATTCCTTTTGATTGATTATTCAGATGTCTTAACTTTTTGACAGACCTTTATGCTGGGTTGAGCACATATCTCTGAATAATGAGACCGGGTTGGATCCATCCGGTATCAGAGTGAGGCCAGTCTCTGGGCTTGTTGCAGCAGATTACTTTGCTCCTGGTTACTTTGTCTGGGCTGTACTGATTGCAAATTTGGCCCGTATAGGATATGAGGAGAAAACCATGTATATGGCTGCATATGATTGGAGACTTTCCTTTCAGAACACTGAGGTATTTATAAACATGTACGCAGACATAATTATATATAACTCATTTCTTCCATTTTCCAACCATAACAGAGGTTTGTAACTTTGTTGTACTTTTGACCCTTTATAATCTGCAATGAAATTGAACTGGACAGGTCCGTGATCAAGCACTTAGCCGAATTAAAAGCAATATTGAACTCATGGTAGCTACAAATGATGGCAAAAAGGTGGTTGTTATTCCACATTCAATGGGTGTTCTTTACTTCCTTCATTTCATGAAGTGGGTTGAAGCACCTGCTCCAATGGGTGGAGGGGGTGGTCCTGACTGGTGTGCAAAGCATATAAAGGCCGTGATGAACATTGGGGGACCATTCTTGGGTGTTCCAAAAGCAATTGCTGGACTCTTCTCTTCTGAGGCTAAGGATGTAGCTACGGCCAGGTAAAGTGATGGAACTTTTGATTCATGTTCCATATGATCAAGAATCAACATATACTAGCTAGATGTGTGATCTGATAATGTTGCTCAATATTTCCAATCCAATGAAACACTGCCGTATAGGAATTACTTTGCTTTTGTTGGAAGGCTTGCTTGCTGTCTTTAAAACTTTTTGTCTGTGAATATATTGAACTCTTTACCAAGCCTTGAAGTTAGTCATAGAGCTCAACAGAATAATGCTCTTCACAAGTGATGTGCAATGGTAAAACTAGATGACAGTGATCAGCGGGCAAGAGTGCAAAGCATCCCCTAAAAGCAGTGTACCACAATATTACCTTGCTGTGCATAATATACAAGGCTCCTTCGACTTAGAAAATTGTGGGCCAAGATGCTAGTTCCAAAGGTTCATACACATTCTTGAAGTCTACGTAAATTAATATAGAAGGGCATGATGTTGGTGGGTATTAGAAGGAGAAAAAGAATAAACATTGCATGCATTCATGAGACAAGACGGAAAAAGGGACAAGGCTATGGATCTTAGAGATGGATTTAAGACTTGGTATTCAAGAAGGTATAACTCAAAACGATAATTGATAAAAAAAAACCGAGATTTGTTGGATCAGTAATAAAATTATCAGGCTTACATTTTGCATTGAGTGAAAAAATACGAGATGAATTTTTGGATATAATGCATAGACTAATACAACTGATATCAAATGATAAAAGTGTCCACCTAGATGAAGTCCCATATAAGCATGTTGGAAAGATAAGTAGCGGGTAGGGGGTACACAAAATATATGAATTTAGAGTTAGAAACAATTCAATGTAATTTCCACGATTTTGGTATAACAGATACCTTGAGGAGAAAAGATAGACATCTTATAACACTTGAGTAAGAATGTCAATAGTTCAGAAAGACCATATGCAAAACATGAAGAGCAGAAATTCCCCTGCAATTTAACTTAATTTTCTCTCCTTTTCGGTCAGATATCTGTTAGCTGTTTGTCATGGATTCAATCTGACTAGCAATTTTTTATTTTTGCAGGGCAATTGCACCTGGTGTACTTGATTCTGAATTGTTTGGATTGCAAACCCTGCAGCATGTGATGAGAATGACTCGTACGTGGGACTCAACCATGTCAATGATACCAAAAGGTGGAGATGCCATTTGGGGTGACCTTGACTGGTCACCTGAAGATGGCTATGACTGCAAGCAAAGAAAAATAAAAAATGGTGATGCCGTGAATAAGACAGAGAGCGTGGAATCTAAGACCAAGGTGAACTATGGAAGGATTATTTCTTTCGGGAAGGATGTGGCTGAGGCACCTTCTTCTCAAATTGAGAGGAAGAATTTTAAGGTAAAAATATCAGAATGGTTGGTATGGGTTTGTCTCTGTTTGCATGCCTGTGTGTACAAGTAAACTCTTGTAATTTAAACTGTTTTACAATAAGCAAAGGAAATATATAAAGAGTAGTCAATACTAAAACTTGAGAAAATAGAGATTGGGATGGGTGGGGATAATATGACACAGTAATAATGGACATCCATCTCTATTGATGCCAGACTGTAATGCCTTCATTATCTTTTAACAGATTACAGCATATAATGATGGAACTTGGATGTATCAAGTTCTAAATTTAACACTGAGACTTTACCTAACTCAATCCTTATGCAACCAACTCTACATGGTGCACCTATCACATCATCCAGACCATTGGATTCGTTTCAATCCAATGGTTTAGATTCAAGTTTAAAATCTAAACCCTCATAAATGGTACCTCATAAATGATGATTATGAATTGATTGTCATGCATAAATAATATTAAAATCAGTGCACTGTCATTTATGATCATTTGAATTTTAAAATTAAATCTGGCCTGTTGGGTTGAATCTAATCCAACGGCCCTAATGATGTCATAGTCCCATAGATTCTCCATGTAGATTTGGTTGATATGTCCACCCACCCACCACTGAACACATGCATGCTCACACATACGCACGCACACACACACACAGTTCTGTTATTATGTTACTTCTACTAACATAAGTTTGCTTTTCTTACCTTTGGTCCTTGGTTTGCTTCTCATTTTAACATGCAGGATGCCGCTGACAAGAGCAAGCCAGAAAATTCAAATGTATCTTGCGCTGGTGATGTTTGGACAGAATATCATGAAATGAATTGGGGTAGTATCAAATCAGTTGCTGACTACAAGGTTTACACAGCTGGATCTCTCTTAGACCTGCTTCACTTTGTTGCTCCAAGGATGATGCAGCGTGGAGATGCTCATTTTTCATATGGGATTGCAGACAATTTGGATGACTCAAAGTATAACCACTACAAATATTGGTCAAACCCTTTGGAATCAAAGTGAGATGCTTTACCGAGTTAGTGTTTTCCCTACATGAAAGTTTGCCTTGGTTTCTATGGAATAAATGTTTATCACTGTCATATTCAGTTCTTCCTTTTCATTGACAATCATGATGAATGGTTAGACTAAAATATTGCTTTATAGTCTTAGACCTCAACAGAGTTCTGCTGGATGTCCTTTTCTTTTGAGAAATGAGACAGCTTTGGCCCTCCCATTGTTGGCAAACCCATGACTCAGTAACTCGGATGGGTTAGGACCTAAATTTCTTTTAGTGTTTTTTCTAAATAATTCAGACGGCTTAGCATCCACTCGCCTCAGAGAGAAAGAGAGAAAGCATTGGCTCGCCTCTCAGAGAGAGAGAGGACTGGCAAGGCTCGGCTCATCTCACAGAGAGAGAGAGAGAGAGCATCGGCTTGCCTTGCCTCACAAAGAGAGAGAGAGAGAGAGCACCTGGCTGCCGGAGGTGCGGCGGACGGTGGCTGTTGATGGTCGTCGGTGGTCGCCGGCCGTCACCCTAGGGTTAGAGTTGCAGAAGGGGCAAGAGAGAACGAAAAGAGGTGAGAGAGAACGAGAAGGGTCGACTGACCCTTCTCGAAAAAAAAACTTACTTTTAAAGCAGTGAACCGGTTAACCGGTTCAAAATCCGTGATGACTCGGTGAATCGGTATTGATTCACCGATCTGTGTCTGTCCTGAATCGCCTGATTCAGGACTGAATCGTCTGACTTGGCCCGAGTCGGGCGATTCCTAGCCGATCCACACTCAAACCTGGCTAAAACAGGTTTGGGCTGGATCGGTGGCCCAGATATTGGGCGATCCGATCTGACTCAGATGATTCCCAAGTCGGATCGCTGGGTTTGCCAACTATGCCCTCCTTCCAGTGGCATGTAACTCTTGCAGAAATGTTTTTAACCTGTTGAATCTCCACGGATCCCTGTGCCAATAATATGTTGCTCAACCAACTTGAGTTTCTAAGAGACAAATTTGTTTCAATGGAGCATGCAGATGCAGTTTAAGAACAGCATATGTTTACTTCTAACAATTTGTTTTACCAAAAAGAGAAAACAGCAATTAATTACCTCAAACTATGCCATGACCACTTTCCATTATTATAGGCTTTTCACGTTATAATCAATTATGTTCCAATAATCACTTTTTTACTTTTGGTTGATACTGTTTTATCTAAATTATCCTAATAGAAAAGACTAGGAGTTCAAAACAGTTTGTTGTAGCTTATTTGACTCACTATTTTATTAATCATTCTTTTGTGGATGTAATGATACTAGTGTCAGTTCACAATGTGTTCTTTATTTGGAGACTCTAAATGAGTTAAATTATATAAATGTTTCAGGTTACCAGATGCGCCTGATATGGAGATTTATTCTATGTACGGAGTTGGTATACCTACTGAAAGATCATATGTCTACAAACTATCTCATTCGACAGACACGTGCTTCATCCCTTTCCAGATTGATACTTCAGCTAATGGCAAAGGATCTGGGAATTGTTTGGATGGTGGTGTTTTTTCGGTCAATGGGGATGAAACTGTACCAGTCCTCAGTGCAGGTTTCATGTGTGCAAGAGGTTGGCGTGGGAAAACAAGGTTTAATCCTTCAGGCATCAAGACTTATGTGAGAGAGTATGATCATGCTCCTCCTGCAAACCTTTTGGAGGGCCGTGGCACTCAGAGTGGCGCTCATGTGGATATTATGGGGAACTTTCAATTAATTGAGGATATTATCAGAGTAGCAGCAGGAGCTACAGGAGAACAACTCGGGGGTGATAAAGTTTACTCTGATATATTTAGATGGTCTGAAAACATCAAATTGAAACTGTAATCAGGTATCCTTTGCAGAGCAATCTGCTTCTTTTAGCAGCTAATCATAACTTTTCCTCCAAAGCCTCATAAAGTATTCATTCATATTCAATGTTGCACTAGCTTTTCTCTTCACACACACACACACACACACACACACACACACACACACACACACACACACATAAATGCATGCATACATATGGTCACATACATATTCAGAGCCAACTGATAAATATGAGACAGAGGATTGTGAATGAAAGCAGGTAGAGCTGATGACAATAAATGCATCTAAAAATTTTGCATGTACAATGTCCATAGTAGCCACTCTTTTTTAGCAAAGAGAGCCAATTGCATGGACTCTGTAAATAATCATGCATAAGAACTCTAAACATCTAACCCCATTTGAATACTGTGTCCTGCAAGATAGGGGAAACAAGGAGGAATAGGAAGAAGAATGGCAACCAAAAGAACATCCAGGTCTGATCTATGGCTAGACATCCTCCTCCATTAATGAAGCTTTATAATTTTATTTACTATAGTGCCGTTCATGGTACTGTAAACTAAATAATAATAATTACCTTTTAACCTAAGTCACGTGGATATAGACACAATATGTATTAGAGACTTTTGAAAAGTAGGATAAAAGGACAGGTGATAAATAAATAAATAAATAATAGCAAAGAGATAGCCAATGGCATGGACTCTGTAAATAATCATGCATAAGAACTCTAAACATCTAACCACATTTGAAGACTGTGCCTGCAAGATAGGGGAAACAAGGAGGAATAGGAAGAAGAATGGGCGACCAAAAGAACATCCAGGTCTGATCTATGGCTAGACATCCTCCATTAATGAAGCTTTATAACTTGAATTACTATAGTGGCCTTCATGGTACTGTAAACTATATAATAATAATTACCTTTTAACCTAAGTCACATGGACAGACACAATATGGATTAGAGACTTGAAAAGTAGGATATAAGGACAGGTGATAAATAAATAAATTATATATATATATATATATTATATGTATGTATGGAAGGATGTATGTATGTATTTATATAGTAATGATGGGGTGCTCCAGATGCACCTACACCCACCCAGTAAAAACCATAATTTTTTGTAATTTTTAAGATTTTTTGTTGATCAAACCCTATAAATATGATTTGCATGTACTTTTTTAGTGAAGAACAAATTATGGATTGTCTGATTATGACATCCATAAAAGACCCTAAAAAATCAACATCCCACAATGTAACAAAATTTCATGACTTGAAACAATCATATTTTTGTGTCCAAAAAACATGATCCAGAGTATGATTTCTATCAAATAAACTATGTTGAATACATCTATGAGGACTGGCTTAGAAGATGCAACCTGCGGCAATGGTTTCTACTAGGTGGGTGTAGATGTCCAACAAAATTCAAACTAACTAGATTAGTTATGAACTCCATGCTGAACAGAAATCACTAATAAAAAGGAAAGAAACCATAAAGTAGATTCAATCTCATCTGAGAGAAGGAAAGTGAGAGAGAAGGCCACCAATATGTATACTTTCAATACATCTCCAAGTGGTTCATACAACAGTTAGAATCCAAAATATTACATGAAGACAGAGAAAAAGAAGGATTTGAATAAACAATGAATGACCTCTATATCCTTTAAGTAACCCTATACAACAGTTATCTGTTTGCCTTGTGAAACTGCTGGAATTTATTCCTGACATAAATCTACAACATACCAGGATGTTTTTTTTTTCATTTTACCTGATCGACATTCATTTGCGGTGGTTCTTCTTTGTTTTCTCCATGCAGATTTGATCCGTGTCCAACCTTTAACAGGACACACAAGGCGCGTGCTGACATCATCACCAGACAATCACAAGCACGAGAAGCAACAATAGCTGTAGATATGCATACAGTAACGAAGATTTTGCAAAGGCGAACAAAGTGAGAACCTGGTGAAAGTAATGCGTACAGCAATTTACCGACATGCACGCTCAATATTCCATAAATTATCACTTTAACAAGTACAGTCTCGATGTAAATTTCTCCCCCTTGCAGACGTAGCTTAACTGCGAAAAAACATGTTAAACAAAAAAAGAAAGAAAAGTCTTCTGCCTTGCATTTTTTAAATAACTTACAAAAGACCACCTAACTTGATTGCAAAAAGCGGCTCAATGTTTGTGT
Source organism: Nuphar pumila (assembly GCF_984573655.1). Classification (NCBI taxonomy): domain Eukaryota; kingdom Viridiplantae; phylum Streptophyta; class Magnoliopsida; order Nymphaeales; family Nymphaeaceae; genus Nuphar; species Nuphar pumila. The sequence continues at coordinate 69,416,514 of NC_143265.1, forward strand.
TGCATTCGACCGCCTATTTTATCCAATTCATTTCAATACCAGCAAGAGGTATATATATATATATATATATATATATATATATATATATATATATATATATATATATATATATATATATATATATATATATTGTTAAAAAGTGCTCATCTTGTGTCCATTTGTTAAACAAATCAACGATGAGGGCACTTAATCAATCTGTTTAACTAAACAAAGGTCAGCTAAATGATTTTAAGACCGAGGATTTTTTAAAGAAGCAATTTTTCTCCAAAGCAAGTGGCTAATTATAATTGTTAAAACCTCATATGCTTTTTTTTCAAAAAATGACTGTATTGTCCTTCTAAAATTGCATGATTTTAGAAATGCCCTACAAATTTCCCAAATCTTCTCTATGCCCAAAATTTTGATTCTTGCTTTTTTTAGGATATTTTTATCCTTATGCTCTAGCGAACTTGTTGGTGTTCGTCCGATAGATACGTACGTCGTGTGCACGCAACATTTCAATAAAAAGGAGATTTATACGAGCAATTTGCGGACAAAGTATTTGCAAACCTAGCTATCTTAAATTTCAACACAGGAGATTCGTAACCTTAGTGTGAACCTTCTTTAATTTTAAAGTATGAGCTTGGCAGTCTTGGCATTCATGTAGATGGGTAGCGAGATGGTAATGCATTTACGTCTGTTTTGATATTCGCCTAGACGTCATGTGTAACTCCTTTAACTAAAAACCCGCTTAAAGTCAAGACATATGTATGTAAATGTCTATAAAATATGCAAATATTAGTTGTGAATGTCACATTTTCATGTTTAATGATTCATTGTAGTTTTGCAACACACATTTGTGAACATCATAACCTTCTCGTAGATATTATGTGAAACTCCTTTAACTAAAAATGTGTGTTGACGTTCGCATAAAGTGTGGACGTATGTTGACAAATGTGTCTTGACATTTACAAATGTCTTTACCTTCGCATGCTTTTTGCTTTCGCAAATGTTCTTACCTTCTCACCGTACAGTTGTGGATGTCCTCTTGACATTCGCACAGACGGCTCGTGAACATCCCCTATGTGTGCAAAACTTCTTACTTCAGTTGTAGATATACGAACATTTATATTCAACTTGTGATTCACACACTCATGAAGTTTTTGTGAATCTCCTTACCCCATAATAACGTTTGTGAACCTCCTTACGTGCATTAGATGTGACTCTTCATATTTACAAAAGCTTTGTTTTGCATTTGAGGTTTACAAAGGTTTGCAATGCTGGTTTTGTTGAAGGTACAAAGATTGATTCATTGATTTGATTTGATTTATATGAAAACATAAATTTGTAATTCTTGATGTACTAATCCTGTAATAATCCTTATAGGTTTGGATATGGGAGCGTATATACATTAGAATGTCTTTTAGTTGTCACCCATTGCATGAGTTTCCACGTATGACTATATGGAGCAGGTCATATAAGGAAGAAAACATAAACGAATAGGAAGAGAAAGAGGTGAAGGATGAAAGAGAGAATAGTCGTCTCACAGAAAGGACATTTTAGAGTGTAAGGTTGTGCATGCTAATCAAAGCACATGTAAGTATACATAAAGCAAGAGGTTATAGATTTTATAAATAATGTAATATACTTATTAAAGAATGAAACTTCATTATATAGATAACATGGTGCCCCTATAGAGAAGATAAAGATGATAACATGGATGTGGTTGTCTATTTCATATAGCTCGTGAAAAGGGAATTTAGTTGCATAATATGAATGAAGTTGAAAACCAAATGGCTAGATGAGTAGTTCGACAGTTTGACTATGGTCAGTCATAACCCAGTCACCCTCACTGTGTGATAAAAAACATTTCATGTTGTTTGAAGGATATTTTGAATGATTATTCCACCCTATTTTTCAACGAACTGCAAAACTGGTGTGATAGTGACAATGACATTGCATATTATGTCATTGAATGTGTACGCCAGGAGAACATAGATGCTCACAACCAACAACTGCCTAACAGTTCCAACACCAAGATGGATAGGGAGGTGATAATGCATTTTGATATTCATAATTTTAATAACAAACTTATATATATACTTTGATTACCTTATACACTTTGATATTCATATTTTTAGTTTAAAACTTATGTATTTGTGCATTTATAAATGTAAAGTGGACGAGCAAATTGGGGTTAGGATTCTAAAGCAAAGAAAAACTTCAAGTGGAATTGATGCAAAAGCAGAATTAGCAGCTGCAGAGGATGAAATTTATCAACTGTGTGAATTACTTGCAACAAATAAGAAACTTATACAGTCCTGCAGGAAGCAGCTCACTACAAAGGAGAAGCTTCTATAGGCATAGGTAGAGCTGCCCTCTATGAAGAGCATGGAGCTTCATGACTTGAGAGCATGAGTGTAGGATGTGCAACATCCACAAGAGTTGCAACCCCTAAATTTCTCACCTACCTTATCCTTTTAAAACATGAAATGTTATATAGATACCGTTATAATATTGTAATTATTTTTATATACTTTTGTCAGTAAATGTAGATCCTCGAATCAATTGGTAGGTTTATACTTTGTTCCACTGTATATACTGTGAATGTGGATATATATTGTATTTAAAGGAATGTATGCATTGGTTGTATATATTGTGGATGCTTTTATATATTGTGTTTGAAAATATTGATTGTATATATCGTATTTGAAAGAATATATATATTGGTAGAGTTTGTAGCATGTATTGTATAATATGATTGAATGTCTAAATGACTGGTAGTTGTTATGTAAGTAATATATTTTTATATTGTATTTGACTGATGAAGTTCGCATATCAAAGTGTGCGAACATCAGAACATTCACGAACTCTGATATTAACCTATCATTAGATGATGTTCACACACACTGACATGCAAACATTAGAACATTCACGAATGTCCACATATTCGTATATTCTGATATGCGAACATCATTCAAGTTAAAAGGTGTTCGTAAGAAATTTATGTGAATGCCCTGATATTCACACACTCTGATATGCAAACATCATATATTTAGAAGGTTAATAACATGCATAAATGTCCTAAAGTTATTTCACTATAACTTGTGTGAATGTCATGATGTTCGCACACTAATATGTGAATGTCTTCTATTTGGAAGGTTAATAACTTACGCAAATGTCTTGAAGTTAGCACACTATGACCTGCGTGAATGTCATTATATTCATACACTCTAATATGCAAACATCATCTATTTGGAAAGTTAATGACTTGCATGAATGTTCTGAAATTAACACACTTTGATCTATGCAAATGTCTTGATGTTCACATATTCTGATATGCGAAGGTCATCTATTTGAAAGCTTAATGACATGCGTGCATGTCCTAAAGTTAGCACAATTTAATATGTGAACATCATCTATTTGCAAGTTTAAACTGCCCACCATCTCAAGATTGTAATCCTCGTGCTCCGAGTCCAAAGTCCTCCACCAAATAAATATGATGATCGGGTTTGTAGTTTAGAAGATGAACTAAGGAACATGAGTCGTTAGATCCAAAGTGTGAAGGGCAAGAGAAGGCAACAATTATTGAGCACTTAAGTTTGACCATCAGTCTGAGGATGGTGAGTTTTACTCATGGTTAGCTTTGATCCATGTAACTTGAAGAATTCCAACAAAAGCTTGCTCACAAAGATTGGGTCTCTATCACTCTCGATGGTCTGGGCATGCCATGCAACTTGAAAACGTGTTGCACCAATAGATCAATTATATGTTTAGTTGTGTAGGAATGCTCCAATGATATGAAGTGGTCATATTTTGTGAGTCTATCAACCATCACCTATATGGCTGAGACTCTTTCAACTCTTGATAAATCCTTTATAAAATCCATAGATATGCCCTCCCAAACTTGGTTTAGAATTGTGTGTGGTTGGAGCAAACCAACAAGTGTCATGTTGTCATACTTGGGTTTTTGGCATACATCGCACTGCTTAACATACTCCTCCACATCCTTCTTGAGGCCGTCCCAACTAAATTTTCTCTTAATTCTAAAATATGTCCTCTTAAAACCTTCATGTCCAACTAAAGGGAAGTCATGGAAGTGGTGTATTACCCTCCTAATGAGGTCGGGTTCCTTGGGAAGAAGGATTTGCCCTTTATGAGAACACCCCCATGTAGAGCATAGTTGAAATGCTCCACATCTTGTTGTAGGTCAGCCATGAGTTCTTGGAGTTTTTCATGCTTCTTATGCTCTTCTTGAAGCTCTTGGAGGAGGGGATATATCAGGGTTATGGTCTCATGTAATTCACCATCTTGATCTCTTCTTTACACAGCATTGGCTACCTTGTTTTCGAATCCCCTTTATTACCGAATCTCAAAATCATACCCCATGAGTTTGGAAATCTATTTGTGTTGATTTGGGGTTGATATTTTTTTATCCAACACACTTTGGAAGCTCTTGTGGTTAGTTCTAACCATGAAAGTTGCCCCAACAAGTATGACCTTCATTTGTTGATAGCCAAGATTATAATCATCCTTTTCATACGTGGAGAGGCCCTTCTTTCCTTCATGAATGACTTTGCTATATGAGGCTAATGGGTGTCCATGTTGGGATAACACGACCCCAATGACCACTCAGAATGGGTCTATGTCCACTATAAAGTCTTTAAAGAAGTTTGGCAAGGCTAGGATAGACATGGCGCATAATGCTTACTTGTGTGACTCAAAAGCTAGTTGTGCTTCACTAGTCCATTGGAAATTTTTCTTCTTAAGGAAAGAGGTAAGTGGGTGGGCTATTTGGGCAAACATTTTGACATTTTCTGCAAAAATCATTTCAATCTTTCGATTGTAGTGGAAAGAAACCAATTTGGGACAGCCTATATCTTTTTCGGGTCCACCTCAATGCTCATTGATGATATGATATGTCCCAAGTAAGAAATATGATCTTGGCCAAAGCTACACTTGGAGCTTTGACATATAATTGGTTGTCGGCTAAGAGTTGTAGTGTGTGCTCTAAATGCCTCATATGATACTCCCAAAAGTTATATATAAGGATGTCATCAAACAACACCAAGATGAACTTTCATAAGTATGGAGAGAAAATGTTGTTCATCACACTTTGGAATGTGGCTAGGGCATTGGTTAGCCAAAAAATATGACCACAAACTCATAGTACCCATCGTGGGTTCGAAAGGCCATCTTATGAATTTCCTCGAGTGCCATCCCAATTTGATGATATATGGATCTTAAGTCTAACTTGGAAAAGTACCTTGCTCCATGGAGTTCATCGATGATGGGATTAGGTACTTGTCTTTCATAATAATCGAATTGAGGACCCTGATAGTCTGTATGACCAAAACAAGTTGATAGAAGTTGAAGACACATTGAGTGCCATAAGCATTTTTCCTAGTTGTTGCTAGCGGTTAGCCTTTTTCATGTTTGTTATCAGGATTTTCCTAACGACACGTGTTTGTCATCAAAAGTTAGCCAACCCCATCAAGTGTTATCAACTCATATTGCTAATGACACTTGTTTGTCGTCAACCAAGTGTAGTCAATGGACACCCCCTTATTCTGGGAATCTGGATCTTGAAATCTGAAAACCTAAAATGCATGTTCCCAACTATATCCCTACTCTGCCAAAATTTTAACACAACTAGACCTAGCCTAGTTGAACCCACCTAGCCTAGCCTTGGACCAAGATCCCTTATCTCATCTCTCTTTTGGAGCCCATGCCTAGCCAAAGTATTGTTCATATTCCACCGCACTTGTCAACAACATAGAAAGGGTTACCTAAATCCAAGGTGAGATTCAATATATTTTATTATTTATTATGTTTTATTTTTATAAGTATTGAATCTCTAACGTTAGTATGTTTTGTTTGTTTCGTCTTTTTCCCAAGCCTTGGTGGCTCATGCCATCGAGTTCAGTCCTTTCACTACAAAAAAACAGTTGATTAGCGACGGAGTTATATCGTCGCTACTTAGCGACAGATTAACGAGAGAAATGAATCCGTCGCTATATTTGTAGAATTTTATGAAACTAGCGACAGATTATATTCCCTCGCAAAATCCGTCGCTAAGTAGCGACGGATTGTGCGAGAGAATATTTTGTCACAATAAATACGGCAGTTAGTGACGGAATTGCGACGGCTAAAATTCTGTCGCAACATAGCGACGGCCTAGGCGACAGAATATTTTCTGTCGCCTTTTCGTTTTTTGAATTACGATGGCTTAGCGACGGAATTAATCCGTCGCTAAATGTCGCATTACCCCTAATCCCAGCCCTCTTTTTCCTTTCTCCTTTCGTTGCTCCCTCCTGCCGCCCTCTTCCTTCGGCCGCCCTATACATCCCGTCGACCTCTCTGCCGGCCCCCACCGTTCGCCGGAAGTCGATCTCCGTCAACCTTCCGCTGCCGCCGCCGCTGCCCGGAGCAACCGCAGGTATTTCACCGTTAAATGGATTGGGGGTCGACCCCCTGCGTTTTCCGGCAGGGGGTCGACTCCGCCAGGCGGTCGACCCCGGTAGGGGGTCGACCCCTGCCGTGTCCGGCCGGGGGTCGACCCCCTGCCGTGTCCGACCGGGGGTCAACCCTGGTGGGGGTCGACCCCCTGCCGTGTCCGGCCGGGGGGGGGGGGGGGGGGTCGACCCCCCGGCAGGGGGTCAACCCCTTTTGATGTTCGGCAGGGGGTCAACCCCCTGCCGTGTCCGGCAGGGGGTCAACCCCTTTTGATGTTCGGCAGGGGGTCGACCCCCTGCCTTGTCCGGGGGTCAATAAAGTGTTTCAAAATGGTGCATTCTCTCTGAAATGTTTTAACAATTTGCCAAAATCCTCTTATTCTTGACTTTTTAAAGATATTTTTGTTCTGCAATTAAATATAGTATGATTATCGTAAATTACTTTTTGTGAACATTACACAAAATATATAAACCTTCTTTAATTAAGCACTCTTGACGTATGCTCGAAAATATGGTATGACCTTCCCAAATAGTTTTTTGCATCACCCAAAATGTGTTAACATATACTCCAAAACGTATGTCCACCAATATGGTATGATCGTCGCAAATCATTTTTGTGAATGTCGTTCAAAATGTGAACCTTTTTTAAATAAACACTCTTGAGGTACGACTGTAAATATGGTACGATTGTCGCAAATCATGTTTGTGAATGTCATCAAAAATCTGCAAACCTCTTTTAACTATATTTCTCATCGTATGTATGCAAATATGATATGATTGTCGCAAATCATTTTTGCAAATTTCACCTAAAATATGTGAATCTCTTTTAACTAGTTTTTTCAACGTACGTTCGCAAATATAATACGACATTCGCAAATCATGTTTATGAATGTTTTCAAAATCTATGAACCTCCTGTAACTAAATAGTTACCTTTATAAATCATTTGTTTAGAGTGAGATACCATTTTTTTTCATGGTATTTGATTCACCTCCTGTAAATTAATAGTTACCTTTATAAATCATTTGTTTAGAGTGAGTTTTTTTTCATGGTGACTTCATTTTAAAACATCATTTTTTTTGTGCAGATTTTTCAACAGAACTCGCTTGTGCCCCGCCACCCGTGGTAAGTAAGTGACAAAAACAATGCAAATCGGGTAAATACCCGTGGTGAGTAAGTGATGCAAGCGCATCACATGTTATTTAATTTATTGAATGTAACACTTTATTGTTCACACACTCACTTAGTTGTTGATATCTAGGACTGCTTTGTTGGAGTTCGGAGATCATGCTGAGCATGATTTTAATGTATGAATATGGAAGTGTTCTTATTTTTGGAGTACGGAGTCCATGCTAGGCATGGTAGTAGTTAGTGGGATATTGAAGTGTGTTTGCTGCAGGTACATGTTTGAGATTTGTTTGATATGAATTATTTCGATGTATTGCAATGTTTGATGTGATTGTATCTATGCTTACATGTAGTTACTTTCAATTTAATTATGTCTACCATGTGAAATTGTATACTGAAAGCATGCTTCAAATGAATGTATCGTGTCATGAATAGTTTGCACATGAAAATATTAAGTTATCAATGCATGCATCATAATTCTTGTGATTGTATGACATCATATATTGCATGATAAATTTGATATTTTCTTCATCATAGCATTCTGATGGTTCTCTTTTAACTGGTTAGGATACTATTCGCAACATCATACGACAAAATGACTGCAAACCGTGAATGGATGTACCGTAGGATAGTGGACAATGAGTTATCGCATGAATATATGGATGGTGTTGACAGTTTTATTGAATTTGCAACGGCAAGTGTCAGTACAGTAGATCCCACAGGTCGGATTAGGTGTCCCTGCAAGATTTGTAAGAATAATCGATTTGTAGAACCTCATGGCGTTAGACATCACCTATAAAGGAAGGGTTTTGTGAGTGATTATCAGAAGTGGACGTTTCATGGAGAAGAATTTAGAAACGATTTTGATGCACGGGTGAATGTGGTGCACGATAATCCATATACGAATTTGATATTTGATGTCGCAGGAACAGAACTGGGTTCTGCTATGAGTTCTAGTGATGTAAGAACTGCCATAGATGAAGAATCACCAAACGATGCAGCTAGTAGATTTTATGATTTACTTAGAGATGCTGATGAGCCACTTTGGAACGGTTGTGAGAGTCACACTATCTTGTCTGCAGTTCTTCAACTAATGAATTTGAAGTCCGAGTATAATTTGAGTCAATCATGTTTTGACCGTTTGTGCATGATTGTGAAGAGTATGTTGTCTAAAGATGAGAAATTGCCACAAAATTTCTATCGTGCGAAAGTTATGGTCAACGCTCTAGGTATGGGTTACAAAAAGATTGATGTTTGTCCAAATCACTGCATGTTGTATTTCAAAGAGCAGGAAAACGACATATCATGCCCGTCATGTGGGCATCCTCGGTTCAAGCCAAAGACAAGAGGCAATGGTAGCACGAGATCAAAGGAAGTTTCATACAAGTCGCTCCGCTACTTTCCTATCACTCCTAGATTGCAGCGATTGTATATGTCTTCAAGGACAGCTAAACACATGAGATGGCATGCAAATAAAGTTCGACACGATGAAAACAAGATCACGCATCTTGTTGATGCTGAAGCTTGGAAGCACTTTGATCGTACTCATCAGAACTTCGCAATGGAAGTGCGAAATGTTAGACTCGGTCTATATACAGATGGATTTAATCCATTTGGGGGTAGATCAACTCTATACTCATGCTGACCAGTATTTGTAACTCCATACAACCTTCCACCAAGCTTGTGTATGAAACGTCCAAATCTTTTCTTGTCTCTGTTGATCCCTGGTCCGACCTCACCTGGCCAAAATCTTGATGTATATCTAAGGCCATTGATTGATGAATTAAAAGTACTGTGGGATGACGGTGTTACCACGTATGATGCCCACAAAAAACAAAATTTCAATATGAAGGCCGCTATTCTATGGACAATCAGTAACTTCTTTGCATATGGTATGTTATCTGGTTGGAGCACACATGGGAGGTTGGCTTTTCCGTACTGCATGGAGGATTCCAAAGCTTTTAGATTGAGGCATGGAAGGAAGCCTTGCTGGTTTGAGTGCCATCGTCGATTTCTACCCAGCGATCATCCGTTCCGACGTTAAAAGAATGCATTTAAAGCAGGCACAACTGAAATGGAAGGTCCATCCTCAAGATTGTCCAGCATAGAGATTCTAAGAAGATTGCGATACTTTTTAGATGTATTAACAGATGCCCGCAGTCCTACACCCTTTCGTGGATTTGGGAAGGATCACAATTGGACGAAAAAATCTATTTTTTGGGAACTACCGTATTGGCCGACCCTATTGATACGACATAATTTGGATGTGATGCATGTAGAGAAAAATGTGTTTGATAATGTGTTCAATACAATAATGAATATTAAAGGAAAAACGAAGGATAATCCGAAGGCCCGTATGGATTTAAAATTAATATGTAAAAGACCAGAATTGGAACTCAAAGAGTATAATGGCAAAGTACTGAAACCAAAGGCGAAGTACGTGCTCAGATCTGATCAAATAAAACATGTATGTCAATGGTTGAGACAACTGAGATTTCCAGATGGATATGTCTCTAACATTGCTCGGGCTGTGAAGATTGACGATGGACAGTTATATGGGTTGAAAAGCCATGATTGTCATATCTTTATGCAACGATTGATACCCCTAGCATTCCATGATATGTTAGACAAACCTATATGGGGGGTATTGTCTGAGTTGAGCGGATTTTTCAGAACATTGTGCGCATCGGAGGTCGTTGTATCAGATGTAAAGAATCTCGAGGACTCTGTCATCACCACTGTTTGTCTGTTAGAAAAGATATTTCCGCCAGCATTTTTCGATGTTATGGAACATTTGATCATACATCTGCCATATGAACTAAGGGTTGGTGGCCCTGTGCAATATCGATGGATATACCCATTTGAAAGGTATATGTTTTTTTATATTTGTCTCTTTAATGACAGATATTTAAAATTTGAAATATATATTCTTGTCAGATGCATGTTCGACCTAAAAAAAAAAGGTTCGTAATAAAGCAAGAGTAGAAGGCTCTATTTATGAGGCGTACACTTTAGAAGAGATTTCAAATTTCTCATCTATGTACTTCGAACCTCATATTCCAACACGTTACACATGCCCGCCCCGTAACGATGATGGAGAACAAGTAACTGTAGCTGACAAGCTGTCGATATTTCAACCACTTGGGCATGCATTTGGTAGTTGCCGATCAAGGCTATTGACAGATCGAGAGCAAGATGCAGCACACATCTATATTCTTTTTAATTGCTCAGCGATCGACCCATACATCGAGTAAGTATATGTATATGCAACTCAATTATAAATCCTTTTATGTTCTATACGTGGATACATGGCTCGGTAATATAAGTATTTGTGGTTTGCAGACGATTTGATCTGCAGTTGCAAAGCGAAGTTTCACATCTCACTGATGCAGAAGTACAAAAAGAACATGAAACTAAGTTTGTGGAGTGGTTGAAACAGTTGGTAAAGAAGCTAACATAAATTTTGTACTTATAAACAACACTAAGTTACTTAATTGATTGTGATCACAATCATTGTTTATGTCTGTGCGTAGGTTCGCCATTGTGATGTTAAAGATCAAGGAATATGTGATTTAGAAAATGGTCCGACCAAAGTTGTGCAATGCTATAACGGGTATATCATAAATGGTTATCGATTCCATACAAAAGACTACGGTATAAACAAATCAACGATAAATAGTGGCGTGTGTGTCAAGGGTAGCAACTACGGTGAAAATGAACATGATTACTACAGTGTTATAAAGGAAATAATGGAGTTGACTTACTTAGGCATGAATAACAGAGTTACGATATTCAAGTGTCATTGGTTTGATCCAACTGCAACAAGACTCGACAAAGCTTCAGGCATTGTGGAAGTGAATCATAAATCCAGGTTTGGAACATATGAACCATTCATATTAGCCTCGCAAGCTCAACAAGTTTATTATACTTCATATCCGAGTATAAAAAAGTCAGATAGAAATGAATGGTGGGCAGTTTGCAAGGTGAAATCCAAACTATACCCCGAGTATGATCAGTTACAGGAAGATGAGTTAGTTGAAGACAGTGATTACTATCAATCAGATGATGTCTATGACTTCGCTTATGGTCACGATGTTGCGCATGATATGCATGTCATATCTCCATTGGCCGATGAAACATTCATAGAGGAATGTGATCCAAATGATGTACCAAGTGGATGGGCAAACAATGAAGAAGAAGAAGAAGAAGAAGAAGAAGAAGAAGAAGCAGAAAGTCAAACTAGTGACGAGGAAGAATTCTCAAACTAGTGAGCAAAATCTTATACTACAAACCTCTATTTAAATGCATTGTAATACTTGATGTGAGTTGTATTGCAATACTTGGTGTGACTGATTAAAAATTTTATTTGAATGTATTGTAATACTTGATACGAATGATTCAAATGCATTGTAATACTTGATGTGAATGATTTCAATTATCTGAATGTATTATAATTTATGCAACGAATGATTTGAATTAGTGCAATACTTGATGTGAATGATTTGAATTATTTGAATGCATTGCAATGCTTGATGTGAATGACTTGAATGCATTATAATACTTGATGTGAATTATTTAAATGTATTGTATGACATATGTTATTTGTTAGAATATGGTTCGTGGAGGTTATAGTGGTCGCTCATCCAGTAGTAGCCAGGCTCAGCCTTCATCTTCACGGGCTCCTGTGATAGGTATATCATATAACTAATTGGATGCTTGATTAGTTCAAATGCGCATTCTGAGAATTTCTAATGTATTTTTTTACAGATGATGTTGCGCCTGTACACGACCCACCTACACCAGTTGATCACACAAGTCAAGAGCCAACACAGGAAACAGGGTCTTCTCAGGCTGGCACAAGAAGATTCATTCGAATAGTGTATATCGATAATCGACCGTAAGTATTTTGTTTTCAATTATTGCATATCTTTTAAATATTTTATATTGATATTTACTGTGTAACAATTCATGTGCAGCACAAGGTTTGAGCCACAAGAAGTAGTACGAGGGAGATTAGGAATTCACTTCTTCAACATCTATCAGGACCGGTTGCTCAATGGAAAGAGTACCCAAATGAGGTGTTAGACAGATTGTGGTCCTCATTCATGGTATACAGTTGTTCCTCATAGTTAATGTGTTTCATAGTTAATTTATTTAAGCAATGTCTACAGAATGACTGAAAATATTTGTAGGCTTCGAATCGCTTCGCAACTACGGTGGAAGAAAATGATGCAAGGAAGGTGTGGCAGAAGGTGGCTGTCAATCGATTTGCAGACATGCTGCACACTATGAAGACTGCAGCAAAAAAAGTATCTGGCGTAGTAGATGATCCATTACTGTGGAAGAGCCATGGTCCTATTACTATCAAGAGAGATTACTGGGATGAAATATGCGATAACTGGGCGGGAGATGCATTTAGAAATCGCTCTGCGAAGGCTGCACAAAATCGATCGAAGATGCCCGAAGCCCATCTACACACAATTGGATCTAAGACATTTGGGAGCCACTTAAAGAAAATGGTAACTCATCAATATATAATATTAATTTTATAAGTATTGTTGCAAACTTGTGTACTAAATCTTTTGTCATTTAACTTCGCAGGAAGCAGAAAAAGGAGGCAGTGTACCATATAAAGATGTGTTTGTAGAAACACATAAACGGAAGACCACGGGAGTCTTCGTATCAGAGAAGGCGAGAACGACAACGGTATGTATTAATTCTATTAATAATCATTGCAATATATATGCAAGTTATCATAATGTTATCATTAATTATTAATGAATACTTTAAACATTATTTTGTAGGAGGCATATGAGCAACAGATGGTAGAGCGATATGGCGATGACGCTACTCAACATCCATCATTTGATCCTACAGCATGGGTGACTGCAGCAGGTGAACCCACAAAAGGTCGCGTGTTCGGGTTTGGGAGTAATATGAACACTTCACCAGTTATTGGTTCTTCCAGTTATGGCTCACCGACTTCTTGCGTCGACATAAGCTCCAAGCAGCCGACTATTCTTTTCAGTGATGATGTACGCTAGATCATTAATGAATCACTGAATAACTACTTCCAATACACCGTCGCCCCCTTTCTCTGAAATGAGATCAAGGCCGCTGTTCAGGATAGGTGATTTTCGATTCCAGGTCCCTCTCAGGTATAATCACATATTCAGTTTTTTGTCTGCCTTAGAACACATATGAGCATAATCGAATCACATATATAACTTTTTGCCTGCCTAAAAACACATATGAGCATGTTATAATCACATATTCAGTTTTTTGACTGCCTTAAAGCACATATGAGCATGCTATAATAACATATAGAGTTTTTTTATTGCATTAGAGCACATATGAGCATGCTATAATCACATATAAAGTTTTTTTGCCTGCCTAAGAACACATATGAACATGATAGAATCACATATAAAGTTTTTTTGACTGCATTAGAACACATATGATCATGCTATAATCACATATTCAGTTTTTTGACTGCCTAAGAACACATATGAGCATATTATAATCACATATTCAGTTTTTTGACTGCCTTAGCACACATATGAGCATGCTATAATAACATATAGAGTTTTTTTACTGCCTTAGAACACATATGAACATGTTATATATCATTTATGATAGAATCACATATAAAATTTTTTGTTTTGCCTGCCTTAGAGCACATATGAGCATGCTATATTCACATATTCAATTTTTTTACTGCCTTAGCACACATACGAGCATGATCGAATCACATATATAGTTTTTTGCCTGCCTTAAAGCACATCTGAGCATGGTAGAATCACATATAGAGTTTTTCTAGATGCCTTAGAACACATATGAACATGCTATAATCACATATTCAATTTTTTGACTGCCTTAGCACACATATGAGCATGATAGAATCACATATATATATATATAACTTTTTGTCTGCCTTAGAGCACATATGAGCATGATAGAATCACATATAGAGTTTTTTTATTGCCTTAGATCACACATGAGCACATGATAGAATCACATATAGTGTGTAATTTATTTCATTATATTTTGTTTATCAATACTGACTGTTCTTTTCTTGTGTAGGCTGCTAGCGATAATCAACGTAGTGGAGCTGAAGGGACAGATAAAGACAATGAACAAGAAGACGCACAAAATCTTGGCGATGATTAGAGGACTGTGTTGAAGAAGTTCTATTTTTTTTATGTTTCCTAATTGTAATTGTTGAATTGTAAATAATTAAACTTCTTAATTTTAAGGTGGAACGATTAATTGTTGTAGATTCTTGTTATATGAAATTTTTTGTGTGGTTTGTTTTTTATTTACAGGAAATATAAATTGTACAGGAAATAGAAATTGCTCGGTATTTAATTTTCAAATAATTTTTTTTAAAATTTTTTTCGTGTTTGCGACGGAACCATCCGTCGCTATTTATATTAATCTAGCGACGGAAGTAAATCCGTCGCCAAGCCGTGGTCGCCGTTTAGTACCGGCGGATTGACGACGGAATATAGCGCTCGTTATTCCGTCGCAATTAGCGACGGACCTGGCGACGGAATAATTCCGTCGCCAGTTAGCGTCGAAATATTCGCGACGTAAGCATACTGTCGCCTCGTTGTCGCTAATCCGTCGCTAACCATGTTAGCGACGGATTAGCGACGGAATGTGGTCGTCGCTAATCTACTGCTTTGTTGTAGTGTTTAGGATCCGCGTACGAAGTACGTACACTCACAAGCCATATCATCAAAAACAAAGATTTTGAACTCCTGGTGTGGTTGATGCCTGTTAAACGGAGGATGAAAGGCATGCACCCTTAAAGAACAGATCCCACAAAATCGTAAATTAAGATCCATTTTTTCAGACCCTTTTATAATTTTTTCTCATGAAAATGCTTCTTTTTGTTTTCAAAAATTTGAGGATCCACAAAATGATGATCATAGTTCATCTAGACTTCGAGATCTGAATTTTTTGAAAATCGACACGGTGAGGTTAGTACTTTGATTTTCGTTTTCATTTTTCGGATATTGGGTCCATCTCAGATCCAAGATTCAGATTTTTGTGTTTTGTCTTATCTGACCTTATCTTGTTGACAGAGTCGTATCTTCCAATCTATAGGTCATTTTTAAATTTTATAGGGCTTTTTGGAGAATAGATGATCAGATCTACCATTCTCATATTCGACACGAGTTTAGATTTTGGATCTAAGATCTCAAAAAATGCACAAAAAAATGGTCAGTTTCTAATTGTTTTCTACAGAGCAATCTCTGTTTATAGATTTGTATCTCAACACTGACATCATAAACCTTTGTTTTTATATTCATAGACTGATGCTTTTTGTTTTGAGTCAGAACCAAAAACCCCTTTAGGGTCTTTGTTTCTGAGTTCTAAAACCAGAACATAAATTTGTCCTACATATTGTATTTGTCGAACAATCTATCTTTCGAAAGAAGTTTTTCTCTAACCATTCAAAGATCTTGGTGATACTAAAAATCTGACATCACTATTTGTTTTTGCTATTTTTTTGTATTCTTTTTGGATTTTCGGCCTAGGCAGCATAGAATAGTCATAATAATCATTGTCATGCCTATTGTTCTCTTATTTTAGTGACATTGTTGGGGTTGTATTTCAGCACTCATTCATCATTTTTTAGCAAATCAAGTATTGTTGAAAAGTTTTTTTTGTCTAGTTTTTATGTTCTTTTATGGGTTTTTTTTTAGAATCTGCCTTTTTTTTAGGTCCAAAATCAGTGGTAAAATCTATCATAGATATTAGATTTCAGAAAAAATCAGTAAAAGCCTTAGTCTGGGATCGGATCTATGTTTTTTGTTCCAGAATCTCATGATTCTACTACCTCTTGACCATTTGTTGTCTTTTGTGCTTGTCGGTAAGCCTTTTACGTAAAGGTTTCTCTTTTTATTCAGTATCTAATCCATTTAGAAGTCCAGTTACTCATGATTTTTTTTTTTAAACTTAGCATATGTTTTAGTGTTTAATTTTCTTTTTTTATAGGTAAATAACCTAAGTAGCCTTTGTATTTATTTATTTATTTTAATATTAAAAAATATAACTAGAAATCGTTGTTAGAGAAATTGTATGACACTTAAATTTTCTTAGAAAAATTTATATTACCAGTATATATAAAATAGTCAGGTGGGGCACCTGACAAAAAAAGTCAGACAGGTACTCGACAAAAATCATGACCCAAACCTGGTTCGCATATTGCTCAGGTCAGGTTCGGATCAACATTTTCCATGCCCATACCAAGAATTTGGGTTCGGGTCAGGTTGAGTACGCAATACAAACTGAACGAGGAAGGTGCTCCATGGCCCTGCTTGGTTAACTTAAAAAAAAATGTACATGGCGATATATTTCATAGTTAATTAATGTATGGTGAAGTTATGTTTGGCGGCCTCATGTATGGTGAAGGATATATTTCATTATTCATTTGCTAACCCGTAGACCAGCAATTCATCAAAACTAGGTGAGATGCAGAGTTTATAGTGTGACCCATCAGGTTTTAAGTGTGACCCGGCCTGGAGATGACCCAACCCATTTATTACTGATCCGGTTTTTGTTCAGTTCTTAAGGGACTCGGGTTTGAAGAGCAGCTTATGACCCAGCGCATTGTTTCAATGAGCCAAGTCGGTTCAACCCAGTCTAAACCTATGTAGGTTATTTTCAAATTAAGTTCATAAATTGATTTTTATAATACCAAATCCAATAAATTAAATAAAAAATCAACTCATCCATCTAATTATCTTTCTATTTTAGTATTTTTATATAATCAAATTAGATAAATAATAATAATTATCAAGTTACTATGCAACCAGCCATTAAAAAATTAATTAGGTAGCTCATGCTCATCGAGTTGTCTTGGTAGCCTGTGGGCCAACCCGGCTTAGCCCTATATATAACGAACTGGGTTTTGACCAGGTAGCTAACAAGTCAAGGCCTAAAACCTTGATCCAAACCCAGTTCATGGTGGGTCGGGTCAGCTTGGGCCTCCCGGCCCATTGCCCACCCTTAAGCTAAAGATTGTGCATGTTTTTCGTAAAGAATAGAAAAAGAAGAAAAAAAAAAGATTCGTTTCACCAATCACCACCTTCCTTTTGATCGTTTCCTTCACGAATCTCTCTCTCTCTAAAAAATTTCCTCGTTTTTTCCGTTTGGCGTTTGGGTTTTTGGAGCGATGCCGTTTCCCCTTCCCATTTCAAAGACGGTTCCTTCCCGGGTGTTCCTCTCCGCGTAGGGATGGGAGAAATTTTCCCTGTACCCCCAAAAAACCCCCTTATCTTCTCTTCCCTCCCCTCAAAATCACCGGTGTTCGTCGCCGCCTCCAAATCTGACATCGGCACTGAAAGCCTTCCCGCCCGCGTCCGCAATACCATCCAATCCATCAAGGAGATCGTCGGCAACCACTCCGATCACGACATTTACGTGATGTTCAAGGAAACCAACATGGACCCTAACGAGACCGCCCAGAAACTCCTCGCCCAAGGTCCCTCTTTTTTCTTTTTTTTTTGTTGCCTCTTGTTTCTCTTCTTGTTTGTTTGCTTTTGATCTTTGATGGTCCCGTGGGCCAGCTGTTTGGAAATGTCACTTCTTTGGTGGTTTTCTCCTTTTTCTAGGGTTTGCAATTTTGCATTGATGAACTCCTTGATTTCAGAATATTGGGTTTTTTGTTTTCCTTTTTGCTTTCTTGCTTTTTTTTATTCTTGTTCTTTTTGGGGGTTTGGGAGTTTGAAGCGTTAGGGTTTTGAGGGCTTTCGCATCGTCGAAATTCGATGGTTTTTGCATCGTTGAAATCTTGGGTTTGGTATGTGTGTGTGCTGAACCTGTCTAATGATCTTGGCTTCCTTTACCAGCGTACCTCATTCGGTGATTGTTTGGTTGTGATTTCTAAGGTGGGTGGACTACTGGGAAACATGTTCTTGATGAACCCTATGTGCAAAGAAGCCGTTTTTAGTCTCTTACTGTGTTTGAAGTTGATCATGGGTTTTTTCTTGAACGTAGCTTATGGCTTAAGAGGGATGTATGCGATTGTACTGAACATATTTTTTTCTCTCGTTGAGTTTACTTGAACTAAATGCTCATGATGGTCGCTGGGTATGCTGTTTATCATGCCGGTCGTACATTTGCGGCATCACCCTTGAAGCGATTGAGTGCTGTCAGAACTAACTGATGTTGCATGTATTCTTGAGCGCCTAGCACGTGTTGAGGTTCTTTTCAGAAAGTTCCACTGAGTGGAGAAGTTTAGGGAAACATTAAGGGCCCGTTTGCATGTCACTAAAAATGGGCCGTTTCCGCAGAAAAGCATCGATAGGCGTGCGTTTCTGCTGGGCCCACAGTGACAAAACAAACTGGGGCTCCTCTTTTGCATTGGGGGGGGGGGGGTGTTTCCAATTCTCTTTCCGCGGAAGAGGTGCCGTGGCTTCCTCTTCCCTCTCATGCAAACGCACTAGGTGCAAGTGCTTGAACCAAACAACTAACGTGGTCCATCATATTCATCTGACAATTTGCAATGTACACTTGCACGTGTCTGTGTGTGTGTGGAGAATCTAGTAATTCAAGTTGGTTTAGATTTTTGCTAATACCTGAGTGCAACCTGATAACTTAGAGGGTCAGGTCTAGGCTTACTTTCTCAGTCAAGAGCCCCATAGGGCACCTCGGTGCCTGGCCCAATCCATTTGTATGGGATAGATAACTGAAAGACCGATGAGCTAGGACTGATCTCTACCTGTTCTCTATTTCTTCTGTTCATATGCGTTAGGTCCACTGGTATGAGCGCTATCTCCAGTGTGACATGTCTTGGTACATAACTGAACAATAAGGTTCAAGTCGAACATATCTTATTTTATGTCCTGTTTGGATATGTTTTTATTTACTGTTTACAAATATAAATAAAAACATTTTATAAATAAGAATTTTGTCTTTGTTTATATTGAAGTCAATGTTTGAATCACAAACTATTTAAGCTAGAATGAACAAGAAAGAGGGATAAGTGGTGGATGGGAGAGGATGAAGAGAAAATAGACATAGAGAAGATCTATGTAGCCAAAAGCTCTAGGCAGTGCCTAGTCGGTAGACCCCTAAAAAGATTAACCGAGGACTAGGTGGGACTAGTCGGTACCCCAATTAAAATATACAAAAATATACATAAAAACATGCTTATTTTTTTTAATAATAATATGTTTTCATCACTTAAGTACAAAATTACACATGCTTTCACAAAATATGCATAACCAGAATATACATAATTGTACACACACATATATTCAATTATTCATAACATATTCAGTATAATCAACAAAATATGCTTTTAGCCTTTCACAAAAAATTGATTTGAACACACATACACACATTTATCATATTCATAGCATAATCAAGAAACACACACACACACACACACACACACACACATATATATATATATATATATATATAATGTGTGTGTGTGTGTGTGTGTTTATTTATACAAAAAAAAACATACTTTCATCCTTTCACAGAAACATAGTAACTCATATATATATAAATAACAACATGAACAATTAAAATTAACTGTGCATGCTTTCAATGTTTCACAAAAAAAAATCCCAAAGGCAAAGTAACACAACCACATATATTCAAAACATAATCAGTATATATAATTAACTAAGCATGTTTTCATCATTTCACAGAACAAATCACAAAAACACACATGCACACACACACATATATATATTATATACACACAATAATAAAAATAAAATGACTAAACTGCCTTCACACCTAGGCGCGGGCAGCTTAGCTGCCGACTAGGTGCCCTAGTCGGCAAAATTGATACCTTTTAAGGTACCCACCTAGGAATTGCAAAGCCTAGACGTTTTACTTACGCCTAGGCCGACTAGGTGGATCAGTCGGTGCCTAGTTGGCGCTTTTGACTATATAAGGGATGATAAAGATTGAGCATGGTGGTGGTATTATTGGTTTGACTTTCAAGAAGATGTGGTGGTGGTTTTGGTGTTGAAGATGGTGTGATGCGATCATAGTGTTGATGGAGGAAAAGTGGTAGTGGCGGCAGCGGTGGTAGTCTTAGTATTGAAGAAGTGGTGGTGATGGTGGTAGGGTCTTGGTGTTGAAGAAAGGGAAGGGGTGGTTGTGGTGATGGTGGTCTTGGTATTAAAGAAGAAGTAATGGTGATGGTGGTGGTGTCGGTCTTGGTGTTGGCAGTAATGGTAGTGCATTAGGGGCAGTTGTGGCAATGACAACAGTGGTGATGGCAGTCAAGAAAAGGTGTGGCGGTGGCAGTGAATAAGGGGTGATGGTGGTCTCTTTCTCATAGGATCCCTATTTAAGTGGCTTTCCTAATTTCTCTTTCCCATAGAATCCATTGTAAATAGCTTTCCTAATTTCTCCCTCTTTCTATCATCCCCATAGAATCTCATGTAAGTAGCTTTTCTAATTTCTCTCTTAAAATACAACTAACTTTTGGCTTTGTAATGCCTCTCATCACTCCTTTATATATATATAGGTTAATATTTGCTACAGTTGATTATAGGTGCAATCGACCTAGCAAATGGGCAGAACCCCCTTGTTTTTTTTTGCCTCACATATAACACCATAGATGTGATCTATATGTTTTATTTAGTGGGAATCAACTTTTGGATCTCCGAAATCCGACTTGTATACATGTTTTTCCGGCGATCCAAAAATCATCGGTAACGAAGGCATCAATTTTTCCTGACTCATGAAAACATGTTTTTTCGTCGAAAAAAATGGCCCGAGAGTTGATTCATACTGCATGCTGAACACATCCATGAGGTTAGATTGTGTCAAAACAACTTGCATCATGAGATTCAAACTCGATTGTAGCATATATATATATATATATATATATATGGTAATGATATTTTTGGTCATGGAATCATGACCATCTAACCCTGCTGGAAATCATGTCCGCGAGCAATATTGACTGAGTCCCGTCTTGCAGATGTGTTCAACATCGATTGTTTGCTAGGGATCACACCTTGGATTGTGCTTTTTGCTTATAAAAACATGCTTTTGAGCTGTAAAAACTTTGAACTTTTTGGGCCATTGATTTTCAGGGCGTCGAAGAAACCTCCTTGTACATTGAAAGCATCATGATTCAAAACATGTTTCCTACTAAACAACCCTTGTAGATCACATATGTGGGGTCTGATTCTTTGATTTGCCATTTTTTTACCTAAAAACATGAAAATTGGCATGTTTTATTCATTATGATATAATGTAATTATGACCAAACATTCATCTATATATATACTGATTTCTATATTTGATCTAAACCCAAAGATGTGACTCTGTTAAGAATGCAGAATTGCAGAATGGATTGAGTGCTTTTGATAAAAAAATATCTGTTATTCAATCATGAAAGTTTAGTGCATTGTCAATTGTTGATTTTTGAAGCTCTTAAACCACAGATTATATCCACAAATAAGGTAATCAAGAAATGTTGGAGTACGGGTGATTTTTACTAGAGTATGATATAGTCAAGTATAGCAAATATGCTTCTTATATCATAATCACCCATACTGTTCAATGCAATTTCACGCCAAGAGTTTTTCTTGGAGTTTTTCTCAAAAAGTGTTTTTTATTGGGAAAGGAAGTTTTAAAAATTGAAAATATAAATAACAATAAAAACCATAAAAAAAGTTTTGCATTATTTTTCTTACAAAAATATAAAGAAATAAGTTTTAAAAGGTTGTAAAATAGAAAAAGTATGCTTAAAATATAAAAAATAAGTTTTTTTTCAAAATATTGAAAAATATACTGATAAAATTGCAATATTTTCGATTCTAGTGATATTTTGAAAATGTTGCAACATTACCTTAAGTTGCTGAAATTATCGGCACTATTGGTGACTACGTCCGATATGTGTGTGTGTGTGTGTACACTTTTTGAAGTGCAAATTATTGAACAACTCATTATGATTGATTAACACTAAATAATAAATCCAAATTGAAATTGAATTGTAATGTATTTTATGAGAAATTTTATAAAAAAACAGCTATGAAATAGAGGGAAGTTAGGGATGAATGTTGATTTTGTTGAACACATGTGTGACTGTCGACGAAATCATGGCCCGCTGAGTGTTGTTTCTGGTGTCATGTGTTGACATAGGACATGTGCTAAGTGAAGTGTTTGTCTAACATCGCAATGTGGTGGAGGAAATAAATTTTATGCTCACAATTTTGCTTCTATCACTTTATAACATGAACCTTTGTTGCATCTTTAAATATTCTTCCCAAAAACATTAATGGATGTGCATGTACATTGAAGATTTAAAACATGAGAATACTTGGTTGAATTGCAATGTGTTTTCATGTCTATTAACGTTTAGTTTTTTTATCTACTATCTTTGCTTTTCAATATGTTAGGACTTTGTCTCTATGAGGGATCTTTTTTTTTTCTTTTTTTGACTTGGAATTTACCTCCTTGTCATAGGTTAGGATGTAGGGTTTTTGTAAGGGGTATGTGAAGTGAATGTCTCAAGCACTTTAAAAAGGGTTTTTTCTATTTTTGCCTGATATTGTCACTTCTGACATGTAAGCTTTGTGTTTTTATCACTACCTTGGCATGGTGCATGTGGGTTCTATGCATGAGGTTTTTTTTTCTGAAGTGGAGTGAAATTTATTCATGGAAGCTTTTATGCTACTCATTATGTTTTTAAACTAATTGATTATGATGGTCTGTGTTATTGTAATTGATGTGTTCGTGGACAGTTATAGCCAATGTAGGTTAATTGTCAGCTATTTTTAACAGATCCATTTCATGAAGTAAAGCAGAAACGAGATAGGAAAAAAGAGGTATTATGTTTTTGCCACTTTGTTAGTATCAAATTTATATTCTAGGTCTTGCCTGAAAATTTTTGTTATCGAACTTTTGGTTGACTGGTTACTAGTTGGATCTTTTTTTCTATTCAAAATTTTCTCTCTATATGCATTGTGTATGCATGCTTACATTGCACATTTGTGGTGATAAAGGTGCTAATTTTGGAAATTTATCTAAATTGTTGAAAGGTTTAGCTAATGCTATTTATTTTTCTGGAAGAGCTTAAAGCAATAGGAGTGGGCATCAGATCAGGCAGCCCTCAGCTTGGGTCAACTTTTTTGAGCTTGGCCTAGCCTTTAGTGAGCTGGACATGGCCCAACCTGTATATATAGATGTGCTTGTGTAAACATGTAAAAAGTACTTTCCCCTTTTGATTGTTTCTAGAAAGAGAAAATTAGTTGAGGTTAATATGTGGTAAAGAGTTTTTAGTTTCTGGTGTAGAACATTAGTTTCATATCATCCATGTTTGAATTTTTGTCTCTAATCTATCGGATTCATTTACTCTGAGTTCATCTTTTTAATGGCAATAACAATGATTCAAAATTGTGTTGAGAATCTGAATATCAGTTGGATGATAGCCAATTGGACAGGTGTGGCCTATGTATTTAATGGATAATTGAAGCAAACCCTGAAATTGGATGTTGACGGCCAGCTTCTCCAATTATGCCTCTGGAAATTAATAAGTTAACTTTGGTCATAAATAATTGTGGTCATGAGGTAGTAACTGTTATTTAAATGCTCAGAGCATGTAGAATTAAATTGAAATTCTCCAAGAGGGCCATCAATGACCTAAAACTTTATCACCAAAATCGTGTCTGTTCATTGAAAAGAAAAAGGTCTAACGAGCTGTACTGCATAAAAAGTTTATCCATTATACGGCCATAAGAGCAGCTCTGTTTTCTTTTTCTTTTTCCCCTTGCCCCTTCAAGTTTTGAATTTATAAAGAACAGCAACTGTGGTGATGTTGCATCATCTACCTTGCTTGGTTCTTGAAAATTTTCATTGTAGTGGTTAAAGAACATTTTTATTGGCATATTCATTTTTTCCTGCCAAGATTTTGTGTATTTGTCTTTTGAGTTTTACTAATACCTATTTTGTATTTTAGCTGGACCTACAATTTATCCAGTATCATATGCGATGCTGCTTAATGTCTTTTTTAATCTTTTTTTGGTTTGTTTCCTACACAAAGTCTTAAAACAGTTGAAAACTTATCTGGAGCTGATGTAATGTGGCAATTAATTTGTAAGTCTAGGACAGGGACCATATTGAATGAGCTTCTTCAACATAAACCCAGTTTCCAATTTGAACTTGAATAGATCATGCAGCTGGATTGTATAGAGAAAAGATGTCCCTTGAGTTGCTTAACTTGTTTATTTGTTGTCTCAGAATACAATTCATAAGGATCCTACAGAAACAAGAAAACAACCAGAGCTCACAGTACAAGCCGGTCGGTCTCATACACAGTGGGATCAGAATAATGGAAGAGGGGTCTATGGACGAACTAGTGTACCAGGTAATAAGGAATCAGGGTCATGGCTGCTATGGTCGTGACAGTTGACATGAAACACTAGATATATATGATTTAGAGAATTACCTCTACAGTTGATGACTTTTCAGAGTGGATTTTTTTCAAAATGGCTATAGTAATTGAATGATAATTGAGTTTGTTCTTTCTCCTTCAGATATAAACTGCTGCAGTCAAATACTTCCCTAAGAATTTTTAGACTTCCTTATCCTACTCATAAGGGAAAAGTTGCATTCTTTTGGTCTGTTTCTGATGTTGATTCCCTTAGCAGGTGTATTATTATTATTATTTGTTTTTTATTGTTGCTGGGTGTCCATGTTGATACTGCTGATTGAACTGAAAATACCACATAATGCTGTTCTGTATTTTTCTTGTGATTCCTGATGCCATAATTCTTTTAGGTGGGTTATTTATTCTGTTTAATCTTGTTCATGCCTAAGAGTGGTCGTACATCTAAAAATACTGATACTCGATTGTTAAAACTTGGATGCTTACTCTTTTGTTTAGTCCCCTCTTTTGGTAAACTTGGTAGTAAGTTGTCTGGTTGGGATTGCTCCTTGCATGCAGATGTAGGGGACCAAAGTTATCCACTTTCTGTACGCCACAAAACAAGTGGCATGTATGTCACCTTTGCAATTACTTAAATACAACCATATTTAGGTGGGTGGGCGAGAGGGTTGCTTTGGGATGTTGGTGTTCTAGTTGTTGTTTGCTGAAACTTGGCAGTTGAGACAAAAATGTCGCAATACCTAAAACCTCTTTCAAGTTTCTTGAAAGCATGGCAAGGGTATAGTACATTAGCCTGAGACGGAAATCCAAATCCCAGTGCCATAGATTCAGGCAAGTCCAAGCTAACAAACAGAAATGCCAATCTAACTTATTCCGGTACTTGCTGAATGCCATCATATAGAATTTATATTGATATTATTATGAATTGACATATGCTCTATATTATTTTATTCTTTTAGTTTAAAGTATTTTAAAATGTTTTAGCTTTTTAATATTTTCTACAGTGAAGTCTTTTCCTTTCCATAGATTTGCACAATTGCAAATGTTTCCCCATGAAAATAATTATTTTTAGTTTATACGTGAAGTTGCTGATACAAATACTGGTTGGCATGGTTGTTGGGTAGGGTAGATTTGTTTCAGGCTAGAATGCGAGGTCTGTTGGTCTTGGGACAGGCTAGATCTGGTCCCCATTTGGCCTAACTAGGCTATCGTGCCTTGTATAGGCAAGGTGCCTATATCAGGTCCAAGGCTATATATGCTTAGGCAGTGTTCAAGCATATTGACTTATGGCAATTGTAAACATTTTGGACACCAGAACCAAGCATAACATACTATTTCTCATCCTCCAAAAAGTGCAAGCAATAAAGTGGATCCTAACCTTTGTAATGAAGTGCCAACCGAGAAAGGCAAGAACTCCAAGAGCAAGCACGGAAGCACGCACATACACAAGAGGCCACTAGAGGGCACACAATAAACCACAAAAAGTGGTCAAGCACACAAAGAAGAAAAAAATATATTTCATTCACTAAATGCTTCACAAGAAGCTTAAGAAATACATGGGGCCATGCCCCTTATTTATACACAGCAAGGGACCCAAGGAGGGGCTCCCATAGGGACGTTGGAGCCCCTCCAACGGTCATATTTATGACCGTTGGAGGGGGGTCCAACGTCTCTATGTGGGACCCCCTTTAACATAAAAAGAAATAAATAAAAAACAGAAAAAAGAAAAAGAATAAGAAAGGAAAAAGAAAAAGAAGAAGCAACATATCTAGGATATGCGTGTACATGTGAAATGACATAAATACCCCTATCGGGTATTACAATATAAATATATATATTTATATATATATAGATAGACATATAGACATATATATGACTATATATATGTGTATATGTCATAATCTATATATATAAATATATATATACAACATATTGGTTGAGGAATAATGCTCCATGTTTGGGCTTTATTAAGAGCATCTAATTCAATTTTCATAGCTTCAATCCAATGTTGATGATCTTTAGCTTCCTTAAATGACGAAGGTTCATGGTACAAATGTATTAACATAAGACAAGACCTATAATTCGGAGAAAAGGATTCATAAGACACAAATTTTTGTGGTGGCCTACTAGTACGAGAAGATCTCCTAGGTGGATTGTTGTCAATAGATTCTTCTAAGGAGAAGTCTTGAGAGTATCTGTCAATAGCAGGTTGATGTTCATTTCCTATCCGCCGGGTATATATATTTATATCATTTAGACTTTCATTTTGGGAACCATTATCTTGTTGTGAGATATCATTATAGTGTAAGATGCCATCACAAGTAGTATCACAAATAATTGCCTCAGGGGATTCAAGTCTAGGAGCTAAGTCAAATAGAAAAGAATAATCAATGTCTTCCCTGGATGTGTGGATATCGAAACCATTTTGTTCTTCAATGAAGGTCATATTTCTTGACACATACAATTTATTATTTCGAATATCATAGCATCTATATCCTTTTTGATTCTCCCCATAGCCAATGAACACACATTCAAGGGCTTTAGGAGACAATTTATCTTGTCCTTGACTAAGTACAAAACATTTGCATCCAAAGATTCTTAGTCTATTAAAATCTGGAGTAATTTTAAATAGTTTTCAAAAGGTGAAATATTTTTTAAAGAGGAGGAAGGCATACGATTTATAAGATATGTTGCGGTAAGAAGGGCTTCAGCCCAAAAGTTTTTGGGAACATTTTTAGACACAAGAAGAGTTCTTGTGGTTTCAATTAAATGTCTATATTTCCTTTCCGTAAGACCATTTTGTTGCGGAGTCTTAGGACAAGAACGTTGGTGCACAATTCCATTTATTTTAAAGTAATTTTGAAAATCTTTAGACATGTACTCTCCTCCCGAGTCCGATCTAAATATGGTTATATTGTTTTGAAATTGGTTTTGAATAAGAACATGAAATTCTTTAAAATTAGTGAAGACATCGGATTTATTTTTAATAATGTAAACCCAAGTATATCTAGTAAAATCATCAATAAAAGAGACATAGTAAGAATAACCTCCTTTGGACATGACGGGTGCCGGTCCCCATACATCGGAATGCACAAGTTCAAAAGGTCTTTTTGACACAAAATTACTATGTGAATATGGAAGAGAGTGAATCTTTCCAAAAATACAATCATTACATGTAAACGTATTTGTATTACAAAATTTTTCAAAAAATGGAAAGAGATTTAACTTGGAAATACTAGGATGTCCAAGCCTCTTATGCCAAGTCTCAATATCTTTAGTTTGGACATGATTATAAAATGATTTGGATGGCAAAGACAAAAAATCCATATAGTAAAGATCCCCTCTTCTATGGCCTTGCCCAATCCGCTTCCCGGACCGGAGATCCTGCACATAGCAATGAGTAGGTGAAAAGGAGACATTACACTCAAAATCGGTTATTTGAGAAACGGAAAAAAGATTTAGGTTAAGTTTTGGAATAATACGGATTTTGGGAACAAAAAATTCTTTATTTTGGTCATAGATTTTCTCAAGATTTCCAATGCCTTCAACACCCAAGGATGTTCCATCGGCAGTGGAGACGTATGATTTAAATTTATTGAGACTAGGTTTTGACAAAAGTGATGCATTTGGGGTCATATGGAATGAGGCACCCGAGTCAAGAATCCAAGAGGTCATACCTGGAAAAGAAGAGATGGCGGCGCCGGACGTGGAGGGTGAAGACGATGATGAAGAGTTCATCTTTATGAATTGTTGGAGAGTCTCCGCTAGATGAGCGATGGACTCCTTTATGTCTCCATCCTTCTTTGAATCTTCATTGGCGTTTGGAGGAGTTTCACCAACGAAAGCCACCTTCTTTTTGAACTTGGGGCAATCCGGACGAATATGGCCCGGTTCATTACAATTATGACAAATGATTTTCCTTCCTCCACCACCATTATTCTTCCAAAAATGTGGTGGTTTATATGTTCTTACATTGTTGCCGGGTCTAGACACGACATGAACTTCATCAACATCTCGTTTTAAAGCCAAACGAGTTTCTTCTTGACATAAATCGGCTAAAATATCACTTAGAGGAGTAGAAGCCCTATGAAGAAGGGATCCTCTAAGTTGCTCAAATTCGGGGCGAAGCCCATGAATAAATTGAAAGAACCTTTCTTTTTCCATTTGCTCTTGCCTCATGGCAATAGCACTACCTTCCCATTGAGGTTCGAGAAGGACAAGTTCATCCCATAGAGAGGATAGGGCACTATAGTAGTCCCTAATACTCATATCACCTTGCTTGGTAGCCCTTACCTTCTCTTGAAGAAAAAAATGTCTAGCAAGGTCCCTTTGAGTGTACATGCCTTTCATAAAAAACCAAGCTTCATTAGCCTTCTTGAATTTGGCAAGATTTGCACAAATCTTCAATTCGACATTGTTCATGAACCATGCTAAGATTTTAGCATGCTCGCTTTCCCAATCTTCTATTTTAGAAGAATAGTCAATGATAGCCTTCTCCTTTTCTTCTTCATTTAATGCTTTTTCCTCATCACCTTCAAATTTAGTCAACTTCAATTGTGGTTCCGGAACGGTTCCACATACATAACCCCAAAGTTTCTTACCTTTGAGATTGTTCTCCATTGCGGCTGCCCACATGCGATAATTGGTCCCATCCAATTTGAATGAGAGATCGATTTTTGCATCCTTGTTTGCCATTTGTAGAAGAAGACTATGAAGGCAAGAAAGAGAAGGATATTGCTTGTCAAAAGAGGATCCGATGAAGCTTTTTCAACCAAGGCTCTGATACCATGTAATGAAGTGCCAACCGAGAAAGGCAAGAACTCCAAGAGCAAGCACGGAAGCACGCACATACACAAGAGGCCACTAGAGGGCACACAATAAACCACAAAAAGTGGTCAAGCACACAAAGAAGAAAAAAATATATTTCATTCACTAAATGCTTCACAAGAAGCTTAAGAAATACATGGGGCCATGCCCCTTATTTATACACAGCAAGGGACCCAAGGAGGGGCTCCCATAGGGACGTTGGAGGGGGGTCCAACGTCTCTATGTGGGACCCCCTTTAACATAAAAAGAAATAAATAAAAAACAGAAAAAAGAAAAAGAATAAGAAAGGAAAAAGAAAAAGAAGAAGCAACATATCTAGGATATGCGTGTACATGTGAAATGACATAAATACCCCTATCGGGTATTACAATATAAATATATATATTTATATATATATAGATAGACATATAGACATATATATGACTATATATATGTGTATATGTCATAATCTATATATATAAATATATATATATATATATATACAACATATTTTAACAACCTTATACCTGAGAGGAGATGTTGAGAGATGTTTTTTTTTTCCTAGTTTCAAACGCTTTTTCCAATGCAAACCTTGAGAGACCAAAAGGCTAATGTTTCAGAAATCTTTTGTGCTGAGAAAAGTGATGCCTAAGATTTTGTGGATGTGATATTATTAGTTTTTGAAATATCATGGCGCCAGTACATATTGATGTCCATGTCTCATTACTTAGGCAAGAACTGATGTTGTGGTAGACTCTATGAGCTTAGTGTTTTCTCTCTTTTCATTGTGATGCTGCCTTCTATTCGATTTGAATTTATTAATTTGATCTTTCAGTGTAATTTGGATGCTACAGTTGTCATGCCTTTGTTCCATTGCAATTTTACCTTCTTGTGATGAGTCATAGTGTTTAGCATGTTTCTTTTGACAATAACATGCTATGATGCAGTGTTGAATCAAGAATTCCGTGTGGTGCGAGATAATAGGGTCAATCAAAACTCAAACAAGGAAAATAGATTTGCTACATCACATTTGCCTGCTATAAAAAATGAAAAACTGCCGTGGGATAATTCCAAGCAAAGGTAGAGATGACCTTCATGCTGATTTGCTAATGCCATGCAGTAACTAGCTTATCTACTGTAGCCCCTTATCTTTTATACTTAAGAGCATAATGCTTTCAAAATGTGATATTTCAATTGCAATATAATTTACAAATTTAACTTTATATGTGTGTTGATTTTAAGTTTATGAAGTCAGAGCTTCTTTACTTAGCAATTTAAGCTTTCACCCAGAGTACATTGAGCAACTGTCTAGTGATAGAACCAAAACTTGCTCATTCTTCCAAAAAATGGAAAAGTAAGACCATTATAATATTTCATGCAAACACTGTCTGTGTGTGTATGACCAATCATTATGAAATGAAACTGACACTTCATGGATGCAGTCTAGCCTGCGTCTGACAGATCGACACTGCATCCCAAACATTATTGTTATCTTTTATGATCTTGAATATTTATTTTTCCTTCTTTTTCTTTTTGTAATTGAAGTCTAATGTGACCTATTTTACTATTCCATATGAAAATCAATATATTTGACACATTTTTGAGCGGATTCAGTTCTACAGTGTTGGTTCATATCTGGATCTGGAACTCTACTAGGAGATGAGTCAGATTAAAATTTGGAACAGGACCCATTCTTTGAAATTTCGATCCAGTGTTAGGTCAAGCTTGACCCTACCCATATCTGACCCATTTACATACCTAATCCTCAGTGTTTTTAGGGAATCACATTTACATGCATGTGTGCGTTCATGCATGCATATGCGTGCATGCATTCATTCATTCATGCATACATTCATGCTTATGCTGTCTATTGTGTGTGTGTGTGTGTGTGTGTGTGTGTGTGTGTGTGTGTGCATGTTAGACTGAGTGGCTTTGCATTAGCCCATTTTTTCACCTGTGTATGCCTCCATGTGTGGCCTTGCTTGGAACTTGAACATTTCTGACATAAACAGCCCGATCCTTCTTCTTTCTATTTAAATAATGTTTGTGTGCGCATGCATGTGGTGTATGCACGCTTGTTAATATATCTTCCAGTTAAAGTTTCCACTAACATGGCTTATCTGAATGCCTGTGATGCACATAGTTTATCTTTTATTTGGTTTACAAATTTGACAAATCAGATCAAATGGTAAACTGCAGTTGTAAATACTTTCTGAAGGGAAGCAATATCTTTCTGCTTTTCATCGGATATGTTCTTACTATGCAGTGTTACCCTATAAATAACCATCTTGTTCTTTGACTTGTTGCTGTGACTAGATTTTCACTCCTTTCTGTATGCGCACTTAGTGGCTTATATTCTACATCTTTTTGTAGTTCTCCAGAAAAATTAACTGATCAAAACAACAATTCCAATGGAAACCCAGGGCGTCAGATTCCATCTCAAGTTTCTCATGCAGCTGATTCTGGTGCAAGCCCTGCATGGGATGTTAATTCAAATGGAAATTGTGTGCCATTGTTGCCAGAGGAGAGCACGGGTGCTTCTGTGTCAAACTCTTTATTAAGAGTAGAAGAACATGGACTAAGTTCTGAACCCTCTGAATCATTGAGGTCAACTGGTTCTGTGGCAGGGGTTTATTCTTCATCAAAAGACCCAGTTCATGTTCCAACTTGTAACTCTAGGTTGTCTGGAACTGTTGGGACTATTAAACGTGAAGTTGGAATAGTTGGTGCTCGCCGTCAATCGTCTGAAAATCCTGCTACTCCATCTGTTTCCAGTAGTTCCTGTTATGTTCCAATACTGTCAAAGGATTCACCTGCAACTGCATCATCCTTTGGGAATCCTGCATCTGCAGCAAAGGGTGCTCAATACAGTCAATCATCTGCGCACCAATCTGTTTTTCCTGTTGTATCTGTCAGTCGTCCTATCTTGAGCAATCAATATAGCAGCAGGCCTCGTCAACAACTTTCTAGCCATAAAAAAGGTATAGCTTTTGCAATACATCCTTTTGTTTGTCTGTAGTTTGAGGAAAATTATTTTTTTCTTGACAGGCTAATAAAGTAGACATCTGAGTTTTTTTTGTGTTCCCTAGGGCTTGTGAGTTCCCAAATCATTATTTGGCCTCTTTCTTGACTTCCATTGTTAAAATATAATCATGTTGACTAATGGAATTGTGGTGTTATGATGCTTTTTTTAAACACCATGGTATGCCATGTCATGGTAAGGGTCGGCCATTGCACATGGATCCACTAATCAAGCAAAGAGGTAGAGGAGCCTGCGTGTAGGAAGCACTCACTGAGAAGCATAAAACTACACAGTAGGCAATGTTGCATGAATCCAAGGGGTGCAATTAATTCCTCATTTTATTAAATGGGACTAATCTCGTGAAAAAATGCAACTATGCAAGAAGGTGGAAGTGCTTATGATTCAGAATAATCACCCATAGGACGTGATTTGCATGAGAATTGTTTTATCCTATTGCCATTTTAAAAATTGAAGGACTGGAACCACATTGTGGTTTGGGATGACACATCTTCATACCATCTGATATGAGGGTTTTCAGCTTCATAACTGTGCAGGACTTAATGATTACACAAGAGTGCCTACATGCTCTTTGTGCTTTCCATACCATGCAAGGCATCCAAGATGTGACAATTGTGACATGTAACACCAAGTTAAATATGTAGCTAGAGGTGACTTCTGCTGATCGTGTGCAATCCCGTAGTAGTTGTGGCCTTAAAAACAACTTAATATGTTTATGCTTACCTTTATAATGGTGTTAGATCTTTTCTATTGTTGCAGCACTCATAACTCGGTTTTCTACCCCCAAATATGAACCAATTGGTCTAAAATGGAAGTATTCTCTCTCTCTCTCTCTCTGTTTCTGTTCATGGGTTTTGAATGGTTTAATTTGTGATGGCTTCTGAAAACATATTGAGCTTCAATTTGTTGGTTTAGTTGTTGGAAAACTTTTGACGCTATGCTTATCTTTTGGTGGCCCCTTTGATGATCAGTCACCTTACACCATCTTTTAAAATAGTCTTTCATATTAGCAGCTTCAACCATTATTCTACGGTAAAATAGCATAGATTTAGATGCTGCTTAGGTGCTTATCTTTTACACCTGCAACTTTAAATGGATCTTGGTTAGTCAACCTAATAACACGCCAAAGATTACCTTAATTCATTTTTATATGGTGTAAAACACCTTGTACTGTTCTGTCTACAAGGATTGCTGACATACAATCTGTGTGCTCTCTTAGTCATATAGTGCTGAACTTTGTTATATTGGGAAATTCTAAAGAGCTTTCTGGTTATTCTTTCTGAAATCAAATTTGGACGTTTTCATTTCAATGTGACCCTGTTTTTTTTCTGATATTGCTATCCCATTGATAGGAATGAATACAACTTCCATATGGTGACATCTAAGGATTCTGGCTGTCCCATTATGATTCAGTGGCAACCATAGTTAATAATACTTTAGACTCCATTTTATTGGCCCTTTCTTTATTGCGGACATGTTTCAGACATTGATCTATTTTTTGCATGAAAAATAATTTATGGAATGTTAAAAATGTGTTACATATATATCCCAGCAATGCCCTAAGAGAGCAGTACCTTGAATATGTAAAGAAATAATAATCTTTTACATGATGTTTTTTAGATGGTAGTTTCATATTTTATGCTGATAACTTTTATACTTGACCATGATTTTCTTTCTTTTTTTGTTATTATTTATTCCTAGCAACCAATATGGAATGGAAGCCAAAATCTTCAGGTCAAAAACCAGAGATTAGCACCTCTATAGTTGAAACAACCATGGCCAGCATTTCGCCAGCAAGTGGTAGCTTAGTAAGGCAGCAAGAGGAAGTTGACCACGTGACAGAAGAGCTTTCACAAATGAATGTTGGCAAATATCAGCATGTGATTATACCTGATCATCTTAGAGTGCAGGAGGCTGACCTGATGCGATTGACATTTGGAAGCTTTGGAGCAGGATTTGATGCTAACAAGATCATCACTCTTGGGCTTCAGGAGTCTAGGGATAGCGAAGAACCAAAAGATGGACCTCCTGTGAGGTTTGTGGCATTACTCTTCATTACCTACGTCTTCTATTTCTTTTGTTTTTTTTATAAAAAATGTAACATATAAAAAGCATGACAAAAACCAGCCAGTCATTATGAAAAATGAACAGGACTGGATGTCCATTATGATTGTGGATAAAAACTGCCTTGAATTCTATGCTTCTTGGTCTTATCTATTCAATGTAGTAGTATATTATTTTTATTTTTATTTCTTTTGATAGGCAAGCTGGGGGATAACCTTGTGAAAATATCTCAAAAGAGATAATGTGCAAAATAAGCACAACCTCCACAAAGGGAAATGTGCACAAAGGCACAAGAACACTTAGAACAAAATGTACACAAGGTACAAATAGAGAACACATATGCTAAAATATAAAGAATTTTATTGAACAATGGAGAACAATGCTCCAAGCATTG
The DNA here is from genome assembly GCF_984573655.1 of Nuphar pumila. NCBI lineage: Eukaryota > Viridiplantae > Streptophyta > Magnoliopsida > Nymphaeales > Nymphaeaceae > Nuphar > Nuphar pumila. Next base: position 69,451,758 of record NC_143265.1, read on the forward strand.
AATAACATTTAAGAGGGGGGTTCACCCCTATTTATAAGAAGAGGAAGCCTTGGAGGGGCTCCCACTAGACGTTGGAGCCCCTCCAACGGTTAGAAATCTAACCGTTGGAGGGGTCCAACGTCTAGTGTTGGACCTCTCCAAGGAACTAAGTCAACAAAAAAGAAAAAGAAAAAGGAAAAAGGAAAAAAGGAAAAGAGAAAAGAAAAAAGAAAAAAGAAAAAAGAAAAAAGAAAAAAGAAAAAAGAAAAGTTACAAACATATTCACTAATGTGGATATGCGTAAAAATGGGAAAAGACAGAAATACCCCTGGAGGTTACATGATGTGAAAATAATATATATTTATATATATATAACGATAGATACATATATGTATATATATCTCTCTTTATATATATATATAAATATATGTATACAAAAAAGGAGATACAATTTAACAAACCTATGTCAGAGGGACACACCATTTTGTTTGCATGTCCCTGGTGACAAGTGGACATGAACACCGACACATACAAAGAATATTTTAATATTATTTTAAAATTTTATTTTAATAAAAATGTATTTTTTTAACATTAAAATATCAAAAATTTAGTTTTTATTGATTAAAAAATCCCATGTCCTCATGTCCTGTTTTCCAAAAAAATTTAGATCTTACGAGTCGAACCCACATCACACGTCCTCATGTCCAAGTGTCTTTGTGACATAGGGGATAACCCCCTTGGCATTCAAACCCAAAAGCCCTTGGTTATGATAGTGTGAGCTAACCATTGCAACTATTTCATTCTACCCCAATAGTACATTATTTTTATATGTCAAAGCTATGCTAAATTGTTTTTTTATTTAGTTTTGCTTTTGGTGGTTCCTACACATTGATGCCCAGTGTCTTGCTTTGTTGAATCATAGTCACTAATATCACCCTTTTTCCCATTTAGTTTTTTATTGGTTTTAATGGAAATTTGATGAGAGAAAAATTAGAAGTGCAACAAGAGAGAAGATAAAGGGAAACTTTATTAACCTGGAAAGAAAGCAAGATACAACCATGTAGAGGGTCGACTCCTCTTATACTACAAGTCTACAAGACAAAAACTGTTGTCTTAAAAATAATATTATAAGGACAAGACTACCCTTGATAAGAATGAAATATACAAATAGATACACATGAGAAGAGGGGCATCACATAGGTAGTAATACATTATTGTACACAACACTTAGCACTCCCCCTCAAACTTAGGGTGATAATGGAATCATCCCATGTTTGGAAAGGAATGCGTTGAAATGAGATGGAGCAATACTCTTTGCGAACACATCTGCAATATGATCCTTTGATCTCACATACTCTAGAGCAATGACCCCATCTTTGTAGCCCTTTTGGTATAGTGACAATCTATCTCAATGTTGCTTGGTTCTCTCATGAAACTCTAGATTTTTTGCTATATGAATAGCACTCATATTGTCACAATATAGGGAAGTTCTGTCAACAATGAAAACTCCCAACTCACTCAATAGTCACCTTATCCATTTATCTCAGTTGTGACTTGAACCGTAACTCTATATTATGCTTCTGTTGTAGATAAGACAATTGTTTGTTGTTTCTTGCTTTTTTCATAAGATCAGAGAGCTCTCATGAATGATACATAATCCAATGGTAGATAGACAGTCCTGAGTAGTGCCTCCAAAATTAGCATCACAAAAAGCTCTCAAAATTGTAACAGATGATGGTGAGAAGAACATGCATAGTGCGTGGTGTCCCTCACATATCAGATAATCCTCAATACTGCAACCAAATGAATTGTTTTGGGAGCACTCATAACTTGATTAACTACGTGAATTGCATAGGTAATATTTGGTCTGGATATATTCAAGTATCTTAGACTCCCAACTAATTGTCTATATACTACGGGATCTCTATATCCACACCATCTGGGGCTCTCATCTTTAGATTTGCTCCCATATGGGAGCTAACCTTCCTTAAGTCAACATCCAACCTTGCTTTTACCACCAAATATGTTGCATACTTATGTTATGACAAGGACAATCCCTTTCGAGAGTATGCTATCTCCAAACCAAGAAAATACTTCAGATGCCCCAAGTCTTTCATTTCAAACATGCTGGCCAACTTCTGTTTGGTATCCTTCACTTTCTCCAAGTCATATACTATGATAATCATATCATCTACATAGTGGAGTAATATGCATTTTCTATACACAGAGAAAGCCACAAACAAGGCGGGATCATGATAGCTTTGCTCAAAACTAAGAGATTTCATGGTTGAACTAAATTTCTCAAACCAGGCTTGTGGTGCCTGCTTGAATCCATATAGCGCTCTGTGTAACCAGCAGACTTTGCCCTTCAGATCTGAGTATCCTTGTGGCCAATGTTGTAATTAGTGTATCGGAATTTGTATCGCATGAGCTTGAGATATAGGTGTATCGTACCATATCATAAGATATGGGAAAAAACTCAATTAAAAATAATAAAAAAATCTAAAAAATTACAAAAAATAGACCAAAAACAAAAAAAAAATTTAGAATGCGATAGAAAAAAAAGACCCATGAATATATGAATTATGAGTAACTAAGCATAAACATGCACTAGTAAAACATTAGATACAGTACTGATAGCACTCCTAACAAACATTTAACAGAAGTCACAATCATGAATGCTTGATATCAAAATTATATATTACATAACAAAACAAAAGAATCATCCTAAAACGATATTCAAATGATGGATCTTCTTCTGAATTGTTTTCTTCTCCTCCATCCACATTCATCTCTGGGCCAACATAATCATTGTCATCCTCCACCTGAGCTTCCATCTCAACCTCCATTTGCCTCCAATCATTATCATGCTCCAAGACACCAGGCTCTTCTTCGACCCACTCGTCTAATATATCGAGGTTGTCACTATTGATGGGATCATAATTGCTCCTCTGGCGTCTTCTCAATTCTTTTTGTATTTGTCTGCAATATTCAGATATTAATTAGAATAGAAGTTGTATTAAAGTAGATCCGCTAACATATCTTAGTGTTACTTTTGCTTCAATCTCTTGTTGTAGGCGACAAGTACAAAATCATTTAATTGAGTGTGCTCCAATCTATTTCTTTTCTTTGTGTGGATGCAGTAAAAAACACTCTAATTTCTCTTGCATACACTTGCGCTGCATTCCTAACTCATTATACATTGTGCAAACCTAGATAATGAATAAGCATCTCCACCAAACCTATTCCACCATTGATCTAAACCAACAAAAGAAAAATATATCACGAGAGAAAATCCTTACAACAAAAAAATACATAATTAAATATAATAACATTGAATTTCAAATGCATACTTGGCCGCAATGAGCTATGCAATTGGTTTGCGTTCCTTCATCCAATGTCTCTCTCGTTTTGTTCATACATGGTTAACTCCAAATGAATGTCTCTGGAGACTATGATCTATATTAAGCTGTCACATGGGTGTGGGTGCGGTGATGCGGCACTTTAAAAAAACTTCGGTGCGGGAGGGCAGAAATATAAAAAATTATATATATATATATATATATAATTTTTAAGTTTAAACAGTTAACAACAATAACACTAATGAAATAAAAAACAATTATCATAATATCATCAAATCAATTCATCATCATGCATGCAATAAATCAAATTAACAATCTACAATTCTATTCTACATCATAAAAACCAGTGTTGTGAAAAGCGTTGAGGCATAGCGAGGCACTCCACCAAAAACCGAGGTGAGGCGTAAGCCTCGAGGCGTAAAGCGTAAGCCTCAAATATTTTTTTTGAAAACTTTAAAAAATTATAAAAAAATATCTAAAAATACAAATAAATAAAGAAATGCTTTATTGATGAAATAACAACCAATAAGAAATAGAAAATCTCAAATAAGTACTAAAAACATGAGATTAACATATAAAAGTAACTAAAAACTGATTACATAACTGAAAAATATATGAGATTAACCAAAAAAAGTTTAAATATACTAAGAAACTGATTACATAACTGAAATAATTGGAAAATATGTGAGTTTAACCTACAAAAGTTAAATATATGAGATTATTCTAAAAAATATGAGATTAACATATAAAAATAACAAAAAAAATGATTACATAACTGAAAAAAATGTGATATTGACCAACAAAAGATAAAATATACTAAGAAATCGATTACATAACTGGAAAATATATGAGATTAACCAACAAAAGTTAAAATATATGAGATTATTCTAAAAAATATGAGATTAACATATAAAAGTAACTAAAAAACTGATTACATAACTGGAAAATATATGAGATTAACCAACAAAAGTTAAAATATACTAAGAAATTGATTACATAACTGAAATAATTGAAAAATATACGAGATTAACTATAAAAGTTAAAATATATGGGATTATTCTAAAAAATATGAGATTAACATATAAAAGTAACTAAAAACTGATTACATAACTGGAAAATATATGAGATTAACCAACAAAAGTTAAAATATACTAAGAAACTGATTACATAACTGAAATAATTGAAAAATATACGAGATTAACCTATAAAAGTTAAAATATATGAGATTATTCTAAAAAATATGAGATTAACATATAAAAGTAACCAAAAAACTGATTACATAACTGGAAAATATATGAGATTAACCAACAAAAGTTAAAATATATTAAGAAACTAATTACATAACTGAAATAACTGAAAAATATACGAGATTAACCAACAAAAGTTAAAATATAGTAATATGCTAAGAAACTGATTACATAACTGAAATAACTGGAAAATATATGAGATTATCTTACAAAAATGTTGTTGATCATGTCTTAGAAATCTTGTTGTAATTTTTTTTGCGCCTTAGGCTTGCCCCTTGAGGCACAGAGGGCCGCGCCTCAAGGCGAGGCACGCCTTTTGCACCTAAAAGCACGTTTTTGATAACACTGATAAAAACTAACACCACAATTAAATCAACCTAAATATATTATAGAAACAATCAAATAAGTAAAGCAGAAAATAAGTAAATTATAAAGTATATTAACAAAAAAAGCAAACAATGCATAGTTTATATTACATATTATGCAATCAACCTATGCATGCAATGATTAGAATTCGAACTTGCAACATCCCAACAGACATATTATGTATAATATATCTATGTATATTATGTATAATGTTTATATTACATAGTTTTTACATGTAAAAACTCTTAAAAGATAGATTTTTAAGAAAACGAGCCAGCCAAATTGAGTTTTCCCTAAAATGGTTAATTTTTTTTTTCAAAAATGGGGTTGTTTAGTCAAGATTGAAAGAGAAAGAGGTACACAGTAAGGGGGAAAGAGATTGAGTTGAGAGAGAGAGAGGCATGCAGTATGAAAATGGGGAAAAAAATAGAGAGAGAGGTAGCCAAGAGATTGAGAGACGAGTGGAGAGAGAGATTGAGAGAGAGAGATTGAAGGAGAGAATGAGAGAGAGAATACGTACCTTGGAGATGGAGAGGAAGCGTCGCGCTCGTCGGACAGTAGCAGCTGGTAGGCATCATCGACATCAGGGTGTCGCAGCTGAACAGTGTTGGGAGACAGAGGAGAGAGGGCAAAACTGTTTTTACCTAATCCTCAAGCCCATTTCCTCAGGCAAATTTTTTAACTCCAAAAGTTGGACATATATGACCCTGGGTGCGTTGACTGCACCCAGGGCCAGGGTGCTGCACCCGCGTCGATGCGAGTGCGGCACTTGGTTGGCCGAATCCCTGTGACATAGATATTAAGTTTCTCAATAGAGTTCATGGTGCCCGTTTGTACTTTCCTATCATATACAAAAGTGGGGGAAAATTTGATAGCAAGATTGAAGAGGCAACATGAATGTCTTCATGGAGCTGGTGAGTTCATCTCTTATCAATCACCTTCCAAACTGGCACATACTACTTTTTTTGTTGTTGAAATTTTCTCTAATTTGTTCTTTTGCCCTGTCCATATCATATTTATAGTTTTTTTTGGTGGATACAGACACTATTCCTATACATCCAGGATCTGAAGATCCAGATTTGGCTTCTGATGACATGACACAACCTTTTTTGGTTGGAGGTTTGAAGGTCTCTTTTTGATTGGTTCTTGCTGCTAGGTTGAATCCTATTGGTTGGAGTTACCTAGCTTAGGGTAGCTGAAATCTCATCAGTGTCCACTCATCACTTTCACGAGTGGCACTGTCATCATAAAAAACATACTGCACTTCTTCAAAAACTCATTGTAGACGACTATCTCTACCATCTCAACCTCAATAGATTTTTGTGCAATCTTCATTGCAAACTACTTATCTTAAGCAAACATTTGCTTCAACTCATTTTAATAAAAGACATAGTTTTGTAAAGTCAAAACATTCGTAGCAAACATTTTCAATGTAGGGTGTATCAACTCGACTCTCTTGGTAAACCTCATCAAGTTTAAGATGGCCGAATGATTACAAATGGATTTTATTATTTTTTTGCACATTTCAATGCACTCAGAAATGCCCTCCATCTCGCCAATATCTTCAAGCATGAGATCAATGCAATCCGTTGCGCATGGACACTAAACAAAGCATTTATATTTCTCCTGTAGCTTAATCCAACAACTTTAAAGTTTGTTGCATTAGTAGTAATGCATTGGACCACATTTTCAGGCTTAACATCCCCTACCACATCTTAAAAACAAACAAACAACTCTTCTATCATCTTTTATCTATTAGATAAATCAATGGATTTTAAAAACATAACACCTTTAGGACAAGAAACCAAAAAAATTACCAGATTTCATTGTCACTTGTTCGTCCACCCATCTGCCATGATGGTGTAGCTTGTAGTCTTCGAAGACTCTCTGAACTCACCACACCACTGCAGCAACTTGCTTCAAAGTCTTGCCCCTCAATGCATGATAGGAGGGCATGTTGTAACCAACTCTTATACCGGCTATTGTATCAGCCAGCCTGAAAATGATACGAGTTTGCCGCATTGAATGGTGTGCAAGTCTTATAAAACACACACAACTGCTAGATTTGCCTGCTCAATCATTTGTTTGGAGGCTATAGCTGGTTGGGCTCCAGGAGTTGTCCTAGGTGAGAAATGGCTATCAATCCCACGTCATGGACTCGTAAATCCCCTATATCCTCCCATTCTTTCCCTACTACTACCACTAGGTCCACCACGAGATGATGCACACCCAATACCATTGCTGCCTGTCCCCAATTCCACCTCTTGCACTTCTGTTGTCGTAAAATCTCCAACTCCTCCTATGTTGCTTCCCCATACACCATAGGGCATTTCTGGCTCTTTCCAGGGTCATGCTTTGTCGATCACACAAGGGTTATGCCTTGCTGATACTACAATATATTGTATTGCACGATATGATACGATACTGACAACACTGCTTGTGGTAGTTCTGTGTAAACCTTTTATTCCAGATCAAACCTCTTATTCAAGATCTCCATTCACGAACACATTCTTGATGCCTAACTGCCACATATTCCATTGATGCATTGCAACCACGACAATCAATGTGCGTATAGTAGTCATATGAGCTACTAGAGCAAAAGTCTTGGCGAAATCGATTCCAAACTATTGACTATAGTCCTTTGCCACTAATCTTGTATCTTTTGATTAACCCATCTTCCTTGTCTTTAAACCCACTTGCTTCCAACAATATTCTTTTCTGGTAGAGGTTTTATCAATTCCTATTCCTGCATCCTCTCAAGTGCATTTATTTCCTCAACCATGGCTCATTGTTACTCTTCTTTTCTTACTGCCTCTACATAAGACTTAGGCTCAATATAAGAATAAATTAATACTAAAAATGCACAATGTTTAGGAGAAAAAGATCCATACAATACAAAACGAGGAAGAATCAAAATTCTAGAACTACGAACCTGAGAAGCATGGAGAGGAGAGAAAGACAACTCAGATAAAGACTCAGTTTGAATGGTCAGATTTAGCTGACAATGAAATAAGTTTAGAATTGGCCTCCTTACTTCCCACTTGGTCTTCTTACACTTGATCCAAAAAAGGAATCTCAACAATACTTTCATGTCCTCTCAAATAGGTTTGCCCAAACCTACCCTCTCTTAGCTGAACCTGCTCCTTTTGAATCTCTACCCTTTCATTCATCCTCTCCCCCTCTCCAAAAGGAACCAAGAAGGACAATCTTACTCATCTCTTGCCTTTTCTTCAATTCAATTGAAATAAGGCATGTCCTCGTGAAGAAGAACATTTTGAGATGTACAAACTCTTCTTCCAATAGGATCATAACATTTGTAACCTTTTTTACCATTAGCAAAGTCAAGAAAGCAACACTTATCGGTTCGAGGGGATAGCTTATTTATATATCTATCAGGTAAAAGTACAAAGCATGTACATCCAAATACTTTCATTTTGGAGTTTTTCTATACAATTTTTGAAATAGGGATATACCTTTAAGAACACTTGATGGCATACAACTAATCTGATAAATAGCCAACTGAACTGTATCCTCCCAATAAGCTTTAGTCACCACCATCTCCAAAGAGAAGAACCCTGATTGTCTCTAAAATGTGTCTATTTTTCCTTTCAGCCATGGTTGGCATTCTTGGGACTTGGTATTGGATCGACCACATACAACTCAGTGACTCGGGCAAGTCAAGTCGATAACATGGGCGAGTCAAGAAATTTTATTTAATATATTAAAAATAAATAATAAGTATGTAATTTATGATAAAAAATAACATATTAGGTATGATTTATTATACATAGTAATAAACATAACTTCAAAAATTATATTTATTAAATATATTTTTAAAATATTAAAAATAACATTTTTGCTATTTGAAATTGATAAACTACAACATGGTAGTTGAGTCAATGATAAACTCAATCGAGTCTTAGCTGACTCGATCGAGTCAAAATGTGACTCGATTGAGTTTGGTTATAATCGAGTTATACTACTTTTTTAACTTGGTTAGGGCCCGATCCAAGACAACTCCGGCGAGTCACGATTTGACTTGCCGAGTTTGCCAACTATGCTTTCAACCATTCCATTTTGCTCAGGTGTATAGGGACAAGATTTTTTATGATAGATTCATCTTTCTTGCATAAACTTTTTAAATACAAAGTTGACATTCACCGCCAGAGTCAGTTTGAAGCAAGGTTGTATGTATCGTATCGTAACTTGTATCATTTGGGCGCAAAATAACATGCTTATCGTCTCATAAGAAATCATAAATTTTGAAGAAAAAACTTAAAAAATCTAAAAAAATCATAAAAAATAGCAATTTTTTTAAAAAAATCATGACACAAAAATATAATAATGAAATACCCAAAATGCAACCATAAAATCACATGTGAAGCATTTATATCTCTATGAGCTACATAACATATCATCAATCATCAAATCTCACAAGAACAATGCAAAATAGTAATATCTTCAATTAAGAACATGCTACAAGATTCATCAAAAAGCAAAAAAAAAAAACAAGTTTATGAATACTTAATAGTTACAAATTACAATACACAACCATGTTTTTAAGAAGTATATCATTAATAATCATTATCATTATTATGTTCTTCATCTTCATCTTCATCTTCTCCTCCTTCGACATTCAAAGCATGTCTAATATACGTGGGTCTTCGTCATCTACGTCCTGAGCTCCCTCCATGTTTATCCATTGAATATCTTCTCCATTCATGAGGTCTACCTTTTCTTGAACCCTTGAAGTTCTCTAAACTGATATCAAACTGTTCGTTGTGCTTTCTTTATGACAACTTTTGTATTTGTATAAAAAAATAACATGAAAATTTAATATTAGTTGAGTTTTGTATGCATAAAAAAACATTAAATAACACATGAATATGATAAATAAACTTTATAATTTTAAAATTACCTTTGCTTCAGTCATAGGTTGCTTCAGATATTGTTTCCTTTTGCAGTTCAACAGATGAGAATGTGCTTAATCCTGGAGGGGTCTCAGGTGACCAGGTGGTTTTGCAGGATGACCAACTTGGCATATCTGGATCGCATTCCCCTTCTGCTGTTTCATCTGAGTGCCCACTGCCAGTAGGAAAAGAGTTGTCAGATGTGCAGAACTTGGAGTACTATGCAAATATTGAACTTGTCCGCAGCCACAGCCCTTCTTCCTATGGGCCAGCAGAACCACATGAACAAGATCCTTCCCATCTCCAAAGTTTTCAGGTTAGTCTTGTTTGTCAAAATTATTTGTCGCAAGTATTTTTAGTCCCATTCTTCTGCTAAAAATCTTGGATCCTGTTGCACTAAATACCTAAACATTAAGGTTGCTAGGGAGGGAAGTGGAAAGGAGGATCAACAGAAGCGAAAAACAACGGTCTTTTAAAACTTATGTGAAACAAGAAGCAGAAGACATTATTAAGAACCTAGTAGACAAATTAGGATCTATGTCACAGGGACTCGGCAAACCGGGTGCCGCACCCGCATCGACGCGATGCGGGTGCGCATGCGGCACCTGGCGCGGTCAACCCGACCCTGGGTGCGTTGACCGCACCCAGGGTCATTTGTGTCCAATTTTTTTATTTTTATTTTTTTTAAGAGGGACCCGCACCAGGGGGGGATCCCCTGGACCCCCCTTTTCTGCAAGGGCAAAAACTCTGAATCAGGCTCCATAACTCATCAACTCGACCCCTCCCCTGCACAAAGAGGGCGCAGGGAGGGGGATCGACCCCTCCCTTGCACAAATTATATATATATATATATATATATATATATATATATATATATATATATATATATATATATATATATATATATATATATATATATCCGCAGCCCCACACCCAAGTTTTTTGAAAGTGCCGCACCCCCGCACCCGCACCCATGTGACAGAGATTAGGATGCTTTTAGGCTTCAGCAGTAAAGTGAAAGAAAGAAAAAAATCAAAATCAAAATTGCCTTGTCATAAGATATCACTATTATAGCTTAAAATACTGAACTCTTGATATGCAAAAAAAAGAAAAAAGAAAAACACAACCTACAGTAGTATAATCCCCATAGAGCCATTTTTCTTAATGTTCCTACCATGCCATTCCATAATGAACCATTTTTTATGGCAACTTAAAATTAAACTGCAGTCACATCTGAAATTAATGTAAAAACAAGTAAATTTATCTGATAATAGCTAGAAAGTAGCTAGTAGTAGACTAAGTTTAACATGAAAGTGCATAAATATAAATCTTGCCTCCTTTTGTTCTTTAATTATACAAAAGAAGTTGCTTTTTATTCTTGAAACTCAATTACAGAGGGACTACTGTGGGAAGTGTGATTCTTTTGTGTGGAAGCATGATGCCCATGTTCTTAAGCAGCTTTGGGAAGTGTCACCTTTTGCTTTTAGGTGTCTTTCAGAAAATGAGCTTTCACGGATATGTAAGAGCTTTCATGATCATGTTAAACATATTTTTTTTGTAGAAATCCACGTAAATGATTTTAAACTTTAAAGTAACACTCTCTACAATGTACAATTGCTACTTATCGTGGTCTAGTTTACAGAGTTCATTAGATTGTTGTGTTTATGGATCAGTATGTTGTTTTCATGGAATCCAAGTCCCTGTCCCCTATTTCTTTCCTTTTTTTCTTGCTCATACCAAAATCATAGACTCCCTTCTGATCATCTGGTTGAGAACAAAATCATTAACTGCTTATAGGAGTGATTCCTTGCTTTTTAGTTTTAGAAAACTGACTGGGTGGCGGAAATGATCATGTTTTGGGTAATGTCGAAGAGCTACTAAAATTTCTGCTGGTGACTTTTTATGTAGGAAACAAAATAATTTTCCTTCTTTATTTGTATATTTGTTGGTTTTCTTTCATGTTTTAATTTACTTGGAAATTCCAATTGTTTTCAGCTTTCTGCAAAAGTTGAATTTTGTTTACTTAGTTTTCATTATAACTTTTCTACTTCTGCAGCTGCAGGCTTATGACCATCCAACGGCTTATGATACTTCATTTTTCACACATGATATGGATGAGAATGTGAGAGAACAGGGCATGACATTGCCACAGGAGGTGATTAACCATGGTCAGCATAAATTCCATAGATTATTTGCCAAAACCTACATACTTTTCACTAATATGTTCTTGTTCTCCATCAAATTTTGGTCAGTTTCTTTTATGATGCCTGTTGTGTGGATTCATAAACAGAGCCTTGTATGAAAGGTTCTGCTGTTCCATTCCTTGGTTTGCTCAGGAGGCAGACATGTTGCATCATCCAATAAATCAAGTTTTTCCTTCTGAATTGTCCGTTGTTTGAACTTCCAAGTTACATGTGTCCTTTGTTTATATCGAGGTTGCCAGGCTACAAAATGGAATCAGGAAACGATACGGGAAGTGGAAGCGTTGAAGCGAGGCATTTTAAAATTTATAGAAAGCAAGACGTGAGGAATCAATTTGAGAATGAAATATAAATAAAAAAGGAAGCAAAATGAAAACTGAATAGGAATCAAGCAGGAAGCAAATAAAAAGTAAAATAAAATTATCTATTCTTATGTTTCACGATTTTACAATGTAAGAATTAAATTTTTGTTAAAATCTAACAATGATGTTACCAATTTAGAGAAAGCGCATGGAAAATGAGTGGAAGTGAGGTAAAACAGATGAAAAGAAACATGGGTGTATCTCTTTCTCTTGTAAGATGTTTGTTTTATCTTTTCCTCAAAACTTTGATTTCTAAACCCAATTATGTTTACCCTTTCATCTTCCTTTCAGAAAATCAATAGGAACAACTAACAAGAAACCCGCCAAGCGTCATCAAATCCTCACTTTTCTTTCCATGGACCAATGTGTTAGAAAATAATACATATATATGTATACTTGAATATATATATATATATATATATATATATATATATACACACACACACATACTCTTCTGAATACAAGAGTACATATATGTATATAAATACATATATGTATATAAATACATATTTAAAGTATATACGTATATATTTGTAATCTTTTCTTTAATTCTTTAATTTTCCTTTTTGTTTATTTTACCTTTTAGATTCTTTTTATGTAAACTGTCATTAGCTGAACACTGTCAGCTAATGACAGACTGTGTGCAACACAGTCTGTCAACTAATAACAGACTATGTGCAGCACAGTCTGTCAGCTAAGAGACGTTGGGACTGTTAGAGCCGTTGGGTACAGTCCAACAACTCCCTCTCTTTTACACCCTCTATAAATAAGGGCCTTTTAGCACATTGTAAGATATTCAAGAAGGGGTTTTTATCCCCTAGTGTTTATTAATGAAATAGTGCATTTTATGCACTTTCTTGCTTTTGTGGTGTGTAGTATTTGAATGCTACTTTGTGCTAGCCTATGTTTTTGTATGTTTGAAATATCTAGTTATTTGAAAACTTGATTGTTTGTAAGGCTCTTCACAAGGTATCAAAGCAAGGTTTATGATCAACGGTGTAGTGGTGGGCTGCCTAGTAAATTGTGCTTATTTAACTTCGTGGTGGTGACTTCCTTTCCTCCTCTAATTCGCCATGGGTGAATCTTTTCCACACAATACAAACAACTCCAACTTTATTCCGCCGTTCAAACTTGAAGGAAACAACTATAATATTTGGGCGAGACACTTAGAAACATTCATCAAAGGTCAAGATTTGTGGGGATTCATAAGAGGTACTATTCTTGAACCCACTCTCAAAATTGTATTAGGTGAAAATGGGGTTGCGACTAGTCTTGAAGAAAGAAACAAAGCCATGGAAGAATACTACAAGAAATTGGATTAATGGGAAATGAGAAACACAAAAATTCTTTCATAGATGCTAAGTGGAGTTGAGACAAAAATTGCCTCAAATCTATTATGCTACAAAAAGGCAAATGAAGCCTGGGAATATCGTAAAGGTATGTTTACCGAAAAAGATATGGATCACAAGTATTATCTTCAAGAAAATGTTAGAAATATCAAACAAGAAGAGATTAAAATGTAAGATTACTTTATGGAGTTATCTTCCATTTGGACTCAACTTGCCCAATTTGAACCCAAATGGGAAGGTAAGTGTATAGAAATGCGAAGAGTTCAAGTTGAAGAAGATAGACTCGCTTTCCTCTATGGTTTGAGACCCGAATTTGAACAAACAAGGGCCTTCCTACTAACATCTTCATCACCCCCTCCTATTCATGAGATTCTCACTAAACTTAGTGGAAAAGAAACTAGGTTAAACATGAGTAAAAATGTTAGTGTTCTTGCTACTTCTAGTAATGGTCAATAAGAGGACTGCACTCTTGCCACATCAAAACTAGTACATTGTATTAAGCAATATAAACACCCCACTTTAATAAGAATAGAGGAGAATAAAAAATCATTTGCCATAACTCTAATGAGCCCGGTCACATTAGGCCTTAATGTCCTAAATACAAATATAGGCCTCAAGAAAAATGTGTTGCCGCTGCACCATCAAAATAAGATGAAAATACTCTGAATCTCAAAGACCTCACCAAATCATTATCTCAACTGACGGAGGCATTACAACCATTGCTTAAAGGATTTACGTTAGGATCGGCCATTGCATCCTCTTCTACTCTTGGTATGTGCTCTTGGCTTCTAGATTCAGGAGCTTCTTTTCATATGACTCCACATAAGTCTATATTATTCGAATGTCCATTTAATTCAAATACATCATTTGTAGAAATAAAAGGTGTTGAAACTTTTAAAAATGATTTGTCAAAACATAGCAAATTTTATATTCAAAAAATAAGATTTATACCTAAACTACATCTTAACCTACTTTCAGTTTTGCAAATCTCAGATCATGGATGTGATGCCATTTTCTCATCAAATAAATGTTGGGTGCATGATCGCCAGTTCGGGAAATTGATTGGGGAAGGTTCTAGTCAAGGATATCTCTATTATATGGATTTCTTTTGTATTCCAAAGAAATCATTTTGTGACATTGCACAAACAAAAGATATACGGACTTGACATCGTAGACTTGGGCATCGAAATATAAATAAATTAAATTTTGTACCAAGTACCAAGAATATTTGTAAAGAATGTTTACTTATGGTCAAAGAACTTTTTTATTCTTTAATGCCTTTTGAATTAGTTCATTCAGATGTGTGGGGTCCTGCACCCGTAGCTTCTAAAGGAGAATTCTCCTAGTGTTTATTGATGATTTCACTAGATATTGTTGGATTTACTTTCTTAAGTTTAAATCCGATGTATTCACAATCTTCAAAACATTCCATAACCTATGTCACAGGGACTCGGCAAATGAGTGCCGCACCCGCATCGACGCGACGCGACGTGGGTGCACGTGCGGCACTCGGTGCGGTCAACCCGACCCTGGGTGCGGTCAACGCACCTAGGGTCATTTGTGTCTAATTTTTAGACTTAATTTTTTTTTTTAACCCCGATGAACTTTGCTGCTGAGGGAGGATTAGGGCAATTTTTTTTGCCCTAGTCCTCCCGACCTCTCTTCCTGAAAATTTGCCCTAATCCTCCCTCTCCTCCCGACCTCTCTTCTTGAAGCCTTCGCCGCCGACCGCTCCGCCTCT
Organism: Nuphar pumila; assembly: GCF_984573655.1. Classification (NCBI taxonomy): domain Eukaryota; kingdom Viridiplantae; phylum Streptophyta; class Magnoliopsida; order Nymphaeales; family Nymphaeaceae; genus Nuphar; species Nuphar pumila. The sequence goes on from NC_143265.1 coordinate 69,467,275, forward strand.
GCTCTCCTCCTCAAGTATGCTCTCTCCTCTTTGACTCCCTCTGCTCTCCTCCTCTTCGACTCCCTCTACTCTCCTCTTCGACCCCTCCCCTGCACAAAGAGGGCGCAGTGAGGGGGCTCGGCCTCCCCCTGCCAATAGGGAGCGCAGGGAGGGGCTCGGCCCCTCCCCTGTACAAAGAGAGTGCAGGGAGCTATGTCACATGGGTGCGGGTGCAGGTGCGGGTGCGACACAGGTGCGGCGCAATTTCAAAAATTTTGGACACGGGGACTCGGCTATATATATATTAAAATATATATATATATATATATGTATATATATATATATATATATATATATAAGACTCGGTCAAAGTTGTGCCCATTAGGGGACAGGTGATGAGTTGTGAAGGCATTCTGTACACTTTCTTCATACAGGAATAATTCACTTTTGGGCACTTTCTTCATACACTGTAATAATTCACTTTCTTCATACAGGAAAAAACCACAAAAACTTGAGTTGTGCCCATTCTGTACTTAAAACTTGAAAGTGTACAGGTTTTTTAGTTGTGATGGGTTTTTTTCCTTACAGCTGTAGCCCAGAAAATTTTAAAAAAAAAATTTCAAAAATTTTTCTTTTCCAAAAAATGGACCAAAATGACCCTGGGTGCGTTGACCACACCCAGGGTCGGGTTGACCGATTCCGAGCCGCACCCGTGTCCGCACCCGTGTCGGTGCGTGTCGACGCGGGTGCGGCGACCTTGGAGCCGAGTCCGTGTGACATAGGCAGGGAGGGGGCTCGACCCCTCCCCTGCACAAAGAGGGCGCAGGGAGGGTCTCACCCCCTCCCCTGCCAACAGAGAGCGCAGGGAGGGGGCTCGGCTCCTCTCCTGCACAAAGAGGGAGGACAGATAGGGGGCTCGGCCCCTCCCCTGCACACAGAGAGCGCAGACCCCCCCTGCCAACAGGGAGTGCAGGGAGGGGTCTTGACCCCTCCCCTGCACAAATTATATATATAATATATATATACTTTTTTTTTGCCGCACCCCCGCACCCAAGTTTTTTAAAAGTGCCGCACCCCCGCACCCGCACCCATGTGACATAGTCCATAGCATGATTAAAAATCAATTTGAAAGTAAACTCAAAATCCTCAGAACCGACTCCGGAGGAGAATATTTGTCAAATGAATTTAAACAATTTTTAGAAAACGAAGGAATCCTACATCATTCAAAAGTATGGAGAAATTGATGGAGATGTAAATCATAGGATAAAGGTTGGGTGGATGAAATGGAAAAGTGCAACTGGAGTGCTGTGCGATCGTAGAATGCCATTGCGGTTGAAGGGAAAGTTTTATAGGACGACTATTAGACCCGCTTTACTATATGGTACGGAATGTTGGGCTACCAAGAGACATCATATTCAAAAAATGAGTGTAGCTGAGATGCGGATGCTTAGATGGATGTGTGGAAATACAATAAAAGATAAGATTCGGAACGAGGAGATACGTAAGAAGGTAGGTGTTGCACCCATTGAAAATAAGATGCGAGAAAATCGTTTACGGTGGTTTGGACATATTCGGCGAAGGCCTAATGATGCTCCAGTTAGAAGGTTGGAGAAATGGGAAAATATATTAGTTAAAAGAGGTCGGGGTAGGCCTAGGAAGACTTGGATGGAGATGATAGGAAAGGATATGAATGCTTTGAACCTCACCGAGGACATGGCATTGGATAGAAATGATTGGAGGAAAAGGATTCATGTGGAAGACCCAAAATGATTTTCTCTTTTGGTTCATATCGCTGACCCCAATTTTTTTGGGATGAAGGCGTAGTTGTTGTTGTTGTTGTTGTTGTTGTTTGAAGGAATCCTACATCAAAGATCATATCCTAGAACTCCACAACAAAACAGTTTTCTTCACCAAGGCACTATACTCACCAAGATTCAACTTTTTACTTGACAAACTTTCGGTGATTTCACCATAAGTTTGAGAGAGACTGTTAAAAAATAATACATATATGTGTATACTTGAATATATATATATATATATATAATACTCTTCTTAATACAAGAGTATGTATATGTATATAAATACGTATTTAAAGTATATACATATATATTTGTAATCTTTTCTTTAATTTTGTAATTTTCCTTTATATTTATTTTTATCTTTTAGATTTTTTTTATGTAAACTGTCATCAGCTGAACACTGTCAGCTAATGAGAGACCGTGTGCAGCACAGTCTGTCAGCTAAGAGACGTTGGGACTGTTAGAGCCATTTGGTACAACCCAACTACTCCCTCTCTTTTATACCCTCTATAAATAAGGGCCTTTCAGCCCATTGTAAGATCTTCAAGAAGGGGTTTTTATCCCCTAGTGTTCATTAATGAAATAGTGCATTTTATGCACTTTCTTGCTTTTGTGGTGTGTAACAGTGTTGTGAAAAGCGTTGAGGCGTAGCAAGGCACTCCACCAAAATCTGAGGCAAGGCGTAAAGCGTAAGCCTCAAATTTCTTTTTGAAAACTAAAAAAAAACTATAAAAAATATCTAAAGTAATAAATAAATAAATAATGCTTTATTGATGAATCAACAACCAACAAGAAATAAAAATCTCAAATAAATATTGACAGAATATGAGATTAACATGTAAAAGTAACATTAATGCAACAAGTTGATCTACGTTAAGTATCTAAGAAATGAAATATGAGCATGCATTCAATAAAAAATCAACAACGAAATGCATATTAACATTAACAACATCATGTCACAATTAGAAAATGCATGTTAGCATTAACAACCAAACATTAATATATTTGTCCAAAACTCTTCAAAATGAGAGTAAAGCACAGATATACGCTAACATATAAGAATATTCAATAAAAAAACTTAATATAAAACAATTAAAAAATTGGGTAACTTTATTATTCAAATGTAGTGTGTTAACTTTTTGCCACTAGCATTCACTAAAAGTAGCTTGTCAACATAAGGGCCAGAATTCATCTATTAATATGAAATAATAGATAAAGGTTGATTCAAGCTGCAAAGAGCTTCTTGTTCACTTTTTTCTAATGAAATCTCGTTGAATCTATAAACTGTCACATAGGTACAACTATGGGTATGGATGCAGGTGTGGGCACATAGGGGTACACCATCAGAATTTACAAAAGTATGGGGTATAGGGGTACGACACAGCTATGTGTGTGTATGTGCGCATGTGTGCATTTTTTTTGTTTGAGAAAAAATAGGTATACATGCATGTGTTTGTGTGTATCAAGCACCATACAATAATGAATAAAAACAGCCCTTTATGCACCTTAAAATGGATCAAAATAGGTAATCAATTGGGTTTGATTGGTCAAATCCAAAACTGCTCTGACCCATGCCCATTGAAGTACCAGTACCTGATGAGTTGTGGAGCCTGATTCAGAGTTTTTGCTCTTGCAGTAAGGGGGTTCCGGGGGCTCCCCCCGGCGCAGGTAGTCATAGATATTGCCAATATTTTGAAAATATCACGATATTAAAGTTGTAAAATGGAAAAAACGATATTAAAGGTAAAATATCATGATATTTTCAAAATACAGGCTATATATATCGTAATAATATCGCTATCGCAAACCGCAACAACTGTTACTTTTTCAAAATTGTTAGTGCAGGGGTATTTTGAAAAAAGATACACGTCATTATTGGTCTTTTAACAGGTTACTTTTTGTATGAGTTTTATAACTTTTTCCTTTAGGGTTTTAACTTTTAAATAAAAGGGGTCTTTGACCTTGACCCCCGATACTCGACACTCACGCTGCGACAAAGAAACAAAGAAGGAAGAGAAAGTGGAAGGGAAGGAAGAAAATAAGAAAGAGGAAGGGAAAGAAGAAAAGAGGAAGGGGGGCTCTTGATGGCTGCCTTGTTACAGGGGAAGGAAGGAAAGAAAGAGGAAGGGAAGGGGATCTCTTAGTGGCTGCCCTGCAACAAGGGAACGAGGAGAAGAAGGGAAGGAAGAAAAGAAGGAACAAGGAAGGAAGGAAAGAAAGAGGAATGGAAGGAAGGGGTTCTCTTGGTGGCTGCCCTGCAATAAGGGAAGAAAGAAGGAAGGGGGTCTCTCGGTGGCTGCCCTATGACATGAAGAAAGAAGGAAGGTAGGAAGAGAAGAATGGAAGGAAGAAAAGAAGGAATAAAATGAAGAGGAAGGGAAGGGAAGGAAAGGAAAAAGGGAAAGGGCGATAAAGAAAGAATGGAAGGAAAAATGCTTAGAGAAAAAGATGATTTTGAGCAGCTTGGAGAAGACCTAGGAGGTGAAAAAGTGTTATGTAACTATTGCAGAATAAAAAATTCAGGAGGAATCACTCGGTTTAAGTACCATTTACCTGGAATCAACAAAAAGATATGAAAGTGATGCAGTGGGTACCGGCTGGATCTTTCCTTGACGTCGGCTGTCGAAAACACGACTCTCATGTTTGTGTAATGCTCAGAAAATGAAAAGAAGAAAAGGCCCACCGAAGCAATGGGGGCATGTTTTATTCAATGGAAACTTCAAGGGACAATAAGAATACAAACTAAAAAAAAGGAATCTGGCAACTAATTGAAATACTGAAAAGCAAAAGGGAAAAGGACGTCTGGAAGAAAACAAAACAGGAAAACGTAAAAGGTTGCTCCTCTTCAAAATTTTTGTGTCCACCGCACACAACCCTAGGGGGATTTTAAAAGCCTCATTTGGATTCGGGTCTTGGGTCATGTGTGAAATTGTCTACGAAGAGATAATACGCATACAAGCACAAATACTTTATAAAAGAAGTGCACGAAAGCACTCTCACAACACTTGAACAAAATACGCGAAAAGCGTATAAATAATAAACATGCAATAATGCATGTATTTCATAAATAAAAGCAAATGCTTGAGACTCTCAAGCTTGTCATACAACAAGGGGGAACACCCCTATTTATACAAGAAAGGAGAGGTGCAAGAGGGGGCTCCCCAAAGGAGTCGTTGGGGAGCTCCCAACGGTCACAATTGTGACCGTTGGGGGCTCCCCAACAACTCTATTGGGGAGACCCCCAATGCACCTTTTTGGAAATACAAAAAGGAAAAAAATAAAAAATAAAAGGAATTAAAAAATAAAGGAAAAAATTACAGCATATTCCAAATGGAATATGCGCAAAATGTAAAAGGACTAAAATACCCTTTTCGGGTAAAAAGAGAAAAATGTATAAATATATATATACTTATGTATAGAGATACGTATACATATAACATATGTATACGTATCTCTATGTATATAAGTATATATATTTATACTTACAATAATGTTTTTGAGTATACATTTTAACACCCCCCTCAAACTTACGGTGTGATAACCGCAAGTTTGTCAAGAAGGAAATGAAATCTAGGCGAACAAAGAGCTTTTGTGAAAAAGTCCGCAAGTTGATACTCAGACGTCACGTATGGTAGATCAATGATCTTCTTCAAGTATTCTTCCCTGACATAATGGCAGTCCATCTCTATATGCTTTGTTCGCTCGTGAAATGTGTGGTTCTTGGCAATGTAGTTTGCACTTTTATTGTCACAGCATAGCTTTGTTGGTTCTTTGACAATTACTCCCATATCTTACAAAAGACGTCGAATCCATACTATTTCCATGGTGGTAGATGCCATGGCTCTGTATTCGGCTTCAGTGGATGATAAGGAGACCTTCTGTTGCTTTTTACATCGCCACGCGATCAAAGATTCTCCTAAGAAGATACAAAAACCAATGGTGGAGTGACGGTTACTAGGGTGACCTCCCCAATCTGAGTCAGTATAAGCAAGCAATTTTAATTCAGAAGAAGTGGATAGAAATACTCCCTTATTCACCGTTCCCTTCAAATATCTGATGATGCGAAGCACAACACTCATATGAACGGTTGTAGGAGCATGCTGAAACTGGCTGGCGATGTGTATAGCATGTGACAAATCAGGTCGAGTAATGCTGAGATACATTAAAGAACCTACCAACTGTCTGTAAGGAGTAGGATCGATTAGAGGAACACCGTCGTCGATCTTCATTTTTGCTCCCACAACTTCAGGGGTTTCACATACTTTGTTATCAGAAATTCCTGATCTGTCAATAATCTCACAGGCAAGCTTAGACTGAGATAAAAAATAACCACGTTGCGAATAGACAACCTCAATTCCAAGAAAATATGTCAGAAAACCCAAGTCTGACATCTTAAATTTTGAAGTCAAGACGGACTTAATACCCTTGACTCCTTGAACATCATCACCTGTAATTAACATGTCATCAACATATAGTAATAATATTACAATCCCTGCCTTAGATTTTCTAGTAAATAGAGCAGTGTCAGTATAACATGAGGATAAACCATTTTCCAGCATTGTACTGGTAAATCTGTCATACCAGGCTTTGGGGGCCTGTTTCAAACCATAAAGGGCCTTTCGAAGACGAAAAACTTTATCTTTAGGGATCTCCATGCCTGGTGGAGCATCCATATATACTTCTTCATTAAGATCACCATTTAAAAAGGCATTTTTCATATCCATTTGAAAAATATTTCAATTTTTAATAGATGCAATAGTGATAAGACATCTAACTGTAATCATTCGGGCTACAGGAGCAAAAGTTTCTTCATAATCAATTTCATACTCTTGCCCATACCCTTTTGCAACTAAGCGCGCCTTATACCTTTCAAGGGATCCGTCGCTCTTAGTTTTAACCTTAAAAGCCCATCGACAACCTATAATTTTCTTTCCTATGGGTAGAGTTTGGAAATCTCAAGTTTCAGCCCTTTTAAGAGCATTAAGTTCATTTTGCATAGCTTCTTGCCATTCTATACATTTTTTTGCTTCTTCAAAATTTCTTGGTTCAAAATAAGAATGAATGACACTAAGACAAGCCCTATATCGGGGTGAAAAGGAATCAAAGGAGACAAAATGAGTGGGAGGTCTCCTATTCCTCTCAGATCTTCAGTGATCGAGAACAGGAACAAGTTCACTATATTGATCAATAGCACTTCTAAAGGTGTCTTGGTTTCTACGTGAGTATGTTATTGGATCACTTGAAATGCTGCCTTCTTGTTGGTTATGTTCTTCGACATCACCCTCAATGTCCTCATCATGATTTGATGATACATCATCATCACTAGATGTATCATCATTACTAGACAATAAGTCAAAAAGGAAGGAATAATCAAAATTTTCTTGTTGAGAAACATTTTTTTCAAATCCACTTTCATTTTCCAAAAAAGTTACATTGCTAGAGACATATAACTTATCTTCTCGAAGATCATAACACCGAAATCCCTTTTGAGTTTCAGAATATCCAAGAAAAGCGCAGGGGATAGCTTTGGGAGAGAGTTTGTCATTCTTATCCGTAAGTATAAAACACTTACACCCGAAGACTCGTAACCTATTATAATCCGGTTCGAGTTTATATAAAATCTCAAAAGGGGAAATTTTTTCTAATATTCTAGAAGGCAAGCGATTTATCAGATAAACAGAAGCAAGAGTTGCTTCAGCCCAAAAATTTTTAGGGATGTTTTGGGAAATAAGAAGGGTTCTAGTGGTCTCAATGATATGCCTATGTTTTCTTTCGGCCAACTCATTCTGTTGAGGGGTTTTAGGACAAGATCTTTGGTGAATGATTCCGTGATCTTCAAGATATATTTTAAATTGGTTGGAGATATATTCTCCTCCATAATCACTTCTAAAAATCTTTATGTTACTGTTAAATTGATTCTTGATCATTGAATGAAAGGTTCTAAAGCACGAAAAAACTTCATGTTTGAATTTAAGAAAAAAGATCCATGAATATCTAGAGAAATCATCCACAAAAATAACATAATAAGAAAAGCCTCCTTTTTAGACAACAGGTACGGGTCCCCAAACATTGGAATGAACAATTTCAAAGGGTTTAGATGAGAACATAGTTCTTTGATGAAAAGGTAAACTTTGCATTTTTCCGAGAATAGTCATTACAAGAAAAAAAACTTTTACATAGGTCCTTTGCAAAATGCAAATAAGATAACTTGGTGATATTAGGATGACCAAGTCTTTTGTGCCACACATTTATATCTTTGTTTTGGGCAACATTACAAAAAGATTTTGGAACTTGAAGAGATTCCATATAGTATAAATCGTCTTTTCTAAAGCCTTTCCTAATCAATTTCCCGGACAGGCGATCCTGTATTAAACATTTATCACATGAAAATTTAATATCACAACCATGGTCCGAGAGTTGAGAAACATAAAGAAGATTTAAGTTAAGTTTAGGTATAAATCTAATTTTTGAAATAAAAAAATCTTGAGTTTCAAAATTACCTATTCCTTTAATTTCAAGAGAGGTTCCATCCGCAGTGGAAACAAAGGATGGAGAAACATTTTTTGAATAATCGAAAAGTGAAAACATGTTTGGGGACATATGAAAAGATGCACCTGAGTCCAAAAGCCAAGAGACTTTACCTTGAGTGGAAGAAGTAGACACGGCGGCATCAGATGTAGCTCCCTTGAGAAGAGGTTGAAGGGCTTCCATTATTTGGTTCAACGAGAGTGACCCACTTGATGATGCCTCTTCCTTTTGTGGTGCACCAGTGGTGGCCATAGCGAGAAACTTCTTCCATTTGGGACATACGGGCTTGATATGCCCTGGTTCTTTACAAAAATGACATATAGTCTTGCTATAGTCCCTCTTTCCTCTTTGTCCACCATCTCCTCCTTGATTTTGAAATTTAAAATGAGGAGGACGATAGATCTTTACATTATTCCCGGGTCTTGATACGGCATTAACCTCATTGTTTTCTTCATGATTACAAGGAACCATAAGAACACTTGGTCCTTGTTTACATAGACTCATACGAGTCTCCTCACCACTTAATTTGGTGAGAACATCTTCAAGGGAGGGAGGAGTAAATAAGGATAAAAGTGATGACCTTATTTGCTCAAATTTCGGTCTCAACCCATTCAAAAAATTGAAGAAACGATCTTCTTCAAGTTGCTTGTGGCGGAGTTCAATTGCCTCTCCACTCCATTTTGGTTCAAGCATAGAGAGCTCATCCCAAATAGAGGAAAGATCGGCAAAATATTTCCTAATAGACATTTCACCTTGAGTAAGGGAGAAGGCCTTCTTTTGAAGGTAATACTTATGGGATAGATATCTTGATGTATACATTTTCTCGAGATAATGCCAAGCTTCGGATGCTTTTTTGAATTTGATAATGTTGGCATTAATCTTTGTTTCGACGGATGCGAAGAACCAAAAAAGAATCTTGAAGTTCTTTATTTCCCATTTGTCGTGCTTCTTGGAGTATTCTTCAAGAGCTTTGATCCTTTCCTCTCCCTCAAGAATCTTGATTTCACTTCCGTCCATTATGGTTATCTTGGGTTCCGGTTCCGGAATTGTTCCTTGCACATAGCCCCACAACCCTTTTCCTTTTATGTGAGCCTCCATATTCCCGGCCCAAATATGATAGTTGGACCCATTCAACTTGAAGCCAAGGGCAAAGTGAGACTCTTTCTCACCCATTAAGGCGAAAAGAGAAGAAGAAAAAAGGCTTACCAATACAATGTTTCAACTTCTAGTTTGCACAAGATCCTTCTAAAATATTTGAGAAGCAAGATCCACCACTTCAATCTCTAAAGATCTGGAGGCACGGTTTTCGAGGCACTCGAACAAAGGAGGATCCCACGATCTTCAATCACCAACCGAGCTCTGATACCATGTGAAATTGTCTACGAAGAGACAATACGCATACAAGCACACATACTTTATAAAAGAAGTGCACGAAAGCACTCTCACAACACTTGAACAAAATACGCGAAAAGCGTATAAATAATAAACATGCAATAATGCATGTATTTCATAAATAAAAGCAAATGCTTGAGACTCTCAAGCTTGTCATACAACAAGGGGGAACACCCCTATTTATACAAGAAAGGAGAGGTGCAGGAGGGGGCTCCCCATAGGAGTCGTTGGGGAGCTCCCAACGGTCACAATTGTGACCGTTGGGGGCTCCCCAACGACTCTATTGGGGAGACCCCCAATGCACCTTTTTGGAAATACAAAAAGGAAAAAAATAAAAAATAAAAGGAATTAAAAAATAAAGGGAAAAATTACAGCATATTCTAAATGGAATATGCGCAAAATGTAAAAGGACTAAAATACTCTTTTCGGGTAAAAAGAGAAAAATGTATAAATATATATACTTATATATAGAGATACGTATACATATAACATATGTATACGTATCTCTATGTATATAAGTATATATATTTATACTTTCAATAATGTTTTTTAGTATACATTTTAACATCATGCTGTATGGGTCTGGGTCCATCCTGCCCTACATCATTCTCCCCTGGTGGGAAAGAAGTCTACTCTGACGACTTGTCAACACAGTAAGCATATAGATCAGACACGTTAAATGTATGTGAAAGGTGCCAATTTTCGGGCAGCCCAAAGAGGTAAGATCGGTCATAGAGGCCTGCTAGCCGGGGAAACCCGGTCTCCTTGGTGGGAAGGAGAACTATCTTATGACCCTTAAAGACGAATGTGTACGTGTTCCTACGACCATCATAGATGGTCTTACGGTCAAACTGCCAGGGACGTCCCAACAGGATGTGACACACACTCATAGGGGCCACATCACACCACACTTCATCGTGGTAATGCTCCCCCATGGAGAACCAAACTAGACAACGTAGGGTGATGGGTACCTCGTTGCCTTTCTTGAACCATGTCATTTTATAAGGTTGGGACAATTTTTTCGTTTTTAGGTTCAAGGTGGACAAGACACTCTCGGACACCATATTCTCGCACGCCTCGGTATCAATGATAACATCACACACATGCCCCTCACAGTTGCACCGAGTTCTAAAAATATTATTTCACAACCATTTTGTCGGGGCCGACTCTCGGGATGTGATCAACACATGACAGATGGTTAACAAATTTTTGATGCTGCCATCGAACTCTACGACTTTCACCTCGTCATTCCCCTCAACAAGTGACTCACCCTCGCTTTTACTATCGGACGTTGACTCGACAATGCCCTCTGCCAGATGGGTGTTCTTACTCACGGTGGGACACTTGGACGCAATATGACCTAACTCTTGACACCTGAAACAACGAATGATAGACTAACTGGACTTAACTTTGGATCTGGTATGGTACGCTGATCCAGACTGTTCGCGTTTGCTAGGGTCGACTCCAGGGGTGGACTATGAGTCTTCTTTCCTTGGGGAGCTCGCTCCTCTAGTTGGGAAACTCGACTTGGGTTGACTGGTCTGATCACTGCGGGATGCCCTATGTTCCTGCCTCCTTTTCAATTTTCCCTCCACATTCATGGCATAACTGTTTGCATGATCTAATGACTCGACTGTGATACAACTAAAGTGGTCAGAAATAGCAGGATGGAGACCAGAAATATACCTTGTGACCTGCTGGCAGGCGGTCTCCTCGATTTGCACTCGCAGCGATAGATGATGAAACTCAACAATGTACTCCGCCACGGTACTGGTGTCTTGACGCAAGGTAAGGTATTCCTTGTAGGCTCTCTCAGCGTGATCTGAAGGCATGAACTTAGACTGCATTAACTGTTGCATCCCCTCCCAAGTCTGTACACGCTCTAGTCCCTGCCGCTCCCTTGATCTCTGCAGCTCAACCCACCATGTCTGCTCTAGGCCTCTCAACCGAGTAGATGCTAGGGAGACACGACGGTGCTCAACGACATTGTGGTAGTCGAAGACGAACTGGACGACATAAGACCAGTCGAAGAACTGCTTCGCATCGAACCGACCTGCGAACTCTGGAAGCTCCAGCTTCACCCCGTACTTGGAGGGATGCTCTGATGTTCTCTGCTGACAGGCCTCCACCATGCCTACGGGGTACTCGTTTAAGAAGGCATTATCATCCATCACGATCTCACCTCCTTCACCACGATACTGCTCTCCTGGTAATTGATGCTGACGAACTCCGACGACCTGTGGTCGGCGCTCTGGTTGTGTCGGTCCCTACTTAATCTGCATAGGAAGCTGTCTCTGTCTAGCTCGCCCGTGAGGGGGTGCCATCTGCGGCCGGCGTTGTGGCACCGGTATGACAGGTGGTCCGACGATAGGTCGAAGGGTTGGTCGGGTCTCGGGCTCTAGGTGGGTAGGAACTGGATAGTATGAGTTTGGGTTATCGGTCGGGTTAGGATAGTGGTATTGGATTGGATACAGTATTGGATTCTGGATCGGAATTGGGTTAAAGAGTTGGTTCGGGTTCAGACATTGGGTCTGATTGGTATAGTATTGAGTTGATTCGCCCGACAAGATATGGATCGGGCCTAATCCTAAATTATTCGTCGGACCCAGATTTGGATAGGTTGGATCGGGGGTCGAGTTGTGGGGGTAAAAGGCTTGGTTTGAACTCGATCCACGATCCGTATGATTATGGGTTTGGTTTTGACCCGGCTTAAAATCAAACTGATGCTCTGTCCGGGCCTGATACAAGTTTGGGTCGGTATTGGATCCATTTTGGGGTTAAAAAATAATGGGTTGAGTCTGATTCAGGATGAACCGCGAACCAAACCCAACTGGGTTGGACGGGTATGGGGGTTCGGAACCCGGACCCGCTCCCAGGGACCCAAAGGGTGGTCCTTGTGACCTGGGCCTAGGTCCCGCTGAAAAATGTTTCGGTCCGAACTCTCTCGGGTTCAGACCCATCCACACGGGTCCACCAGCTTCCACCCGCTGGTTTGTTGCCTTAAGGCCTCTGCGCGCGGGACCAGGGGGGAGGACACACTCCTTCCTGTAAGATTTGCCTCTTGGAGTATACGCTGATGCAGAATAAGAAAAAGATGGTGACAAAGAATGAGATGGCTGCAACAAATGGTCTGATCTCACACAGAGAGATCGTGCCCCTAGTTTTCATTTATATACATGTGTTACAGACTGGATCAAGTCTGAATATTACATAACCTTTCATCAGTTCCAGACCCGAATACAAATATAAGATGTTATATAGATTCTGGTATTCGGGTCTAGATCCAAACCCGTAACCCGAAAACACAAACAGTTTCAATACCCTCCCTCAAGTTGTGCATGGTTGCGGACCATGGACAACTTGCTTTTTAAGAACCAAAACTGTATCTTGGTAAGGCCTTTAGTGAATAAATCTGCTACTTGATCTGATGTTCGAACATAGGCTTGTTCAACTTCTTTTTCTTCTACCTTTTGTCGAATGAAATGCTGAGCAATCTCTATATGTTTTGTACGGGTATGATGAATGGGATTGAAAGTGATCTGTATAGCACTTTGATTATCATATAGGAGAGTAGTGGGTAGAATAGGTTCTCCTATTTCCATCAAAAGATGTCTCAGCCATGTAACCTCTGCTGCTGCTGCTACCATAGACCGATACTCTGCCTCAGTACTAGATCGTGCAACTGCACGTTGCTTCTTGCTGCTCCATGCTATTAAGTTCCCATCAATAAAAACACAATACCCAGAAACTGACCTTCTGTCATCCGGATCTCTAGCACAATCAGCATCTGCATATACAACTAGTTGATGTTGCTCCCCTTTGGTCTTAACTTAATGATAGATTACGCCATCCCCAAGAATACCCTTTAAGTATCGAAGGATTCTCTTGACAACGTTCATATGCTCTGTGCGTGGGTCATGCATGAACTGTGAGACTTGGTTCACTGCATACACAATGTCCGGTCTTGTGAAAGTTAGATATTGAAGCATACCCACAAGGCTGCGATATTATTGAGGTTCTCCATATACTTCCCCGTCCTGAGCACTGAGCTTATGATTCAACACACTGTGAGTGGATAGGGGCTTGCAATCTTTCGTATCTGCCGTATCTAATAAATCCAGGGTATATTTGTGTTGAGTTAATGAAAGGGAATTATCCCGCCGATCTACCTCAACTCCCAAGAAATAATGCAGAACCCCCAAATCTTTCATTTTGAACTTTCAACTTAGTAGAGCTTTTGTACCTTCTATATGTTCATCAGAGTTCCTCGTAATGATAATATCATCCACATAGATGAAGAGCAATGTACTGACCTGACGATCCTGAAAAATAAATAGAGAGTGATCGAGGTGAGACCGAGTAAACCCATGTCGTTGAACTTTGACAGAGAAGCTATCAAACCAAGAACGAGAGGCCTGCTTTAGCCCATATATAGCTCTTCGTAATTTACATACATGAGTGTTGGGACTGTGTTCTGCATAACCGGGTGGTTGCTCCATATACACTTGTTTCAGACTACCATGCAAAAATGCATTTTTGACATCAAGCTGACTGAGAGTCCTTCCATGTTGGACCGACAAAGATAAAATTAGTTGAATGATTCCCATTTTAATAACAGGACTAAAAACCTCTCTCGCTTTGTAGCGTTCAATGGATCCATCAGGTTTATACTTGATCTTATAGACCCATTTAGAACCGATAACATTTTTGTCTGAAGGCCTAGGAACAATTTGCTAAGTTCCACATTCATGCAAAGCTTCCATCTCCTCATTCATAGCTTCAACCTACTTAGTCGATATGTATGCCTGCGAGAAGCCGATGGGTTCATCCTGCTTTTAAATATGTGAAACGAATAACTGTAGATCCGTGGAGAAGTTGTTATAACTGACCCATCGCTCAATAGGATGTCAGATTCTTCTCGTTCTCCTGGGCTTCACATCGATGTGTTGATCACTATTCTTGTGACGTCGTTCATAGACGACTCCTTGGAATTTTGCGGCATCTGAAGTAGGCACGATAGGAACCTGCATATTTCTCAGCCCTTCTAGCTGAGGCTCTACATTGGTCTCACTCTGTTCAACTGGTGGGGTATGGCATGAGGTGACATTATGTGTCCCTGTTGTGTCTAGTTGGTTAAGTAACTCAGCGGCAAACCATGGCTGATACCACTCGACATCCTTGTTGTGTCCATCTATATTTCTTGAGTTCTCAATAGTGTTTTCATCAAACACAATATTTCGTGAGACTCTAATGCGATGAGTGGTGGGTGTCATAGCATCAATACCCTTTGTATTGATCAGCATATCCAACAAACTTGCACCTGCATGCTTTGTCTTGGAACTTATCACGTTGAGAGCTATCAATATGAACATAACATATGCAACCAAACACTCTTAATTCATTATAATCAGGTTGAACTTCGAAGAGTGCAAAATAGGGGGATTGATTCTCTAGTAGTTTCATGGGCAACCAATTTATGATATACACACAACAGAATGAAAGACTTTCCTCCATAAACTCATGGGAATCTGAGTGTCATGCAACATGCTCAAGGCACTTTCCACAATGTGTCGATGTTTTCTTTCCGCCACACCATTTTCTTGTGGTGTATATGGGCAAGATATATGACGACTTATTCCATTATCTTGAAGAAATTCAGTAAATTCCTTTGATAGATACTCATCCCTTCCATCATATTGGAAATGTTAAATTTTGGACGAGAATTGATTACAAACTAGAGCTTGAAATGAACGAAAGAGCTTGAACATCTCATATTTATGTTTCATAAAATAAATTCAAGTATATCTGGAATAACTATCAATGAAGACAACATAATAACGACTACCAGACAAAGAAGTTTGTGGAGCAGATCCCCAAACATCAGAATAGACAATTTCAAATGGCGCAAAAGCTCTCTGATTTATTGAACTAAAAGGAAGGACATGACTCTTGCATAATTGACAGTTGGAACAAAGAGAGGTATCAGACTCAACACTTAAACTAGACTGTGGAACACGCCCACTTGACACAAGTTTCTCAATGAATGATTTATTACAATGACCCAAACGGCGATGCCAAATCTCTGGTTTATTACACTGAGACAAACTAAAATAATCTTTGAAGGACACTGGGTGATCTGACTGACCGGCTGACGAACTCGATAAAGCACCACGAACAAGAGAAAAAGATTCCTTGAGGACATGCATATTTTCCTGTCGTTCTCCTTCAACGAGTGTCTTCTTCGTGAGAAGGTCCTTGACACGTACAGAAGAAAGAGTAAATTCGACAGAAGAATTAGTATCATCAACAAGTTTGGAGACAGAAACAGTGTTTTTGACAATACTGGGAGAATGATAGACATTAGATAAATTCAATGAAGAATTAAGAAGTGGAAGATCAACATTTTCAGTGTGAGATATAGAATGAAGAGTACCATCTCCAGTTTTAATATGAAATTTCCCATGGTAAGGAATGGGTTTCGAAATCTTACCGACATCACCTGTTACATGTGCCGCAGCCCCGGAATCAATGTACCAAGTTCTTTGTTCATTTTGCTTGAAGCTTATCACTGAAAGAGCATATATCAAAAGATTCTTCATATTATCCTTTTTATTGTCTTTCGAGTCTTCTTCTATTCTTCCTCTGTGAAAGGATCCTGCACCATTAGATTTTTCCTTGTTCTGTGGGTTGTGACAGCAATTGGCTTTAATGTGCCTCCTTTTTTTGCAATGAAAACATGTTGGTATATTCCTGGATCTCTGGTTGTCTGAGAATGAGTTGAGTGGAATATTGTGCGTGGGCAACAACCCACGACCTCCTTGACTGGTGCTTCCTTGACCGTGACCATCTCGAAAGCCTTCACGTCCTCTTCCTGACATCATCCCGATAACTAGTACATCATGATGACTGGAGTTGATGGCCATCTCCTCTCCCCTAATGGTAATTTTGTACTATAGTAATTTCACACAAAGTTCTTCAAAATTTGGCAACGAAGGAAGGCATAGAAGGGAGGTGACCAGCATGTGATAATTGGAGCCAAATCCATTCAGAGCTTGCTGAACTTTTTCTTTGTCAGGAATTTTACAACCCACCATGGCCAGTTGATCGGTGAGAATCTTGACCTTGTTCATGTAATCTGTAACTGACAAGTTCTCTTTCTTTAAGAGCTAGAATTCTCTCTTTAAATGTGGGATTCTGGCCTCTGAAATCTGAGAATATGTTTGCGCCAACCTCTGTCATAACTCCATAGCCGAGCATTCATTGGGAATGCCGACCAATACCTCTTGAGAAAGAGTAGATGTGATGTAAGCAACTACCGCTTGATCTTTTCTTCTCCATGTCCCAAATTCTGGATTATGAATCGATTTGTTGAAAACCTCCCCTTTATCATCTCGCTCTTCCTGCATCACAAGCTCTGGAGGTGCATGAACTATCCTGTCGAGGTGTTCGGAGAGATCCAAACTTCTGATAAAGGGCAAAATTTGCCTCTTCCAGGTCAAGTAGTTCGAATTGTTCAGTTTTTCAGAGATGAGTCGACCAAGGAAACTTGATGGTAGAGAAGGAGAATCCATGAAAAAAGAATACGAAGAAAGATGAATAAGGAAAACGTCGAGTGCAAGAGCAACAATACAAGGCAACAAGCAGTAGAAATTTCAACAATCAAAATTCGTCTCCTTTTTTTTTTTAAAAGAGACTTGTTAGCCACATATGATCGAATACACCCAACTGTTCTATTGCTGCCTAGTATTCAGCTAAGGCTAATCAAGATAGAGGTCCTTTTTTTTCTTCTTTTTTTTGTATTTTAAATTAAAACTGCTGTTGACGTCAATGTCGACAACTAGCAGAAGAAAGGGGTCTTAGTTATCAGACCTGATCTATTCCAAGAATATCAACAAGGACCAATTTAAAGATAACGTAACTGGGAAAAGAGCGAATCAAATTCGTATTGGAAGAAGGGGAATAGTCGAAACCGAGAAGAAAAGACGCAGATCCGAAATTGATTTCAGATCTGTCGATATCTAAATGAGAAGTGAATCGCAGATCTGAAATCAGTTTCAGATCTGTAGATATCTAAAGGAGAAATGAATGATTAGAAAAGGGAAGAGCTGATTAGAAACAAAGAAATAGAGATTGGGATTGGGGTTAAGGGGAATAGTCGAAACCGAGAAGAAAACACGCAGATCTGAAATTGATTTCAGATCTGTCGATATCTAAATGAGAAGTGAATCGCAGATCTGAAATCAGTTTCAGATCTGTCGATATCTAAAGGAAAAATGAATGATTAGAAGAGGGAAGAGATGATTAGAAACAAAGGAAAGAAAGAGAATCACTCTAACCTGGAGTTCAAAGTTCAATCTCTGCAGACACGCTTTCCGGGATCAACTTCACGTCTTGGGTAGATGTCTGATGAAGTCCCGCTCTGATACCATGTAAGATTTGCTTCTTGGAGTATACGCTGATGCATAAGAAGAGAAAGATGGTGAGAAAGAAGGGGACAACTGCAATAAATGGTCTGATCTCACACAGAGAGATCGTGCCCTAGTTTTCATTTATATACATGTGTTACAGACGGGATCGGGTCTGGATATTACATAACCTTTCATCAGTTCCAGACCCGAATACAAATATAAGATGTTATACAGATTCTGGTATTCGGGTCCAGATCTAAACCCGTAACCCGAAAACACAAACAGTTTCAATACTTCCCAGGCCGGGTCGCTGCGCCGGGGCCTGCAGCAGGGTCCCGCTTGCTGCTGGGGTCCTGCGGACCAGACCTGAGCGGCAGACCCACAGGAAATCAAAGGCTGGGCCCGGGCGCACCCGGGTGCAGTGGGGTACCTGCCAGGAGTGTCGAGTTCGCCTGGGTGCCACCAGCTACCGGATCGGGATGACAAGAAGGCCCCACGCTCGGGGCAGGGGTGCGATCAGCAGAACCCAATCGACCGGCGTCGGCTGTGACAACAGATGTTTGACGGTCGATACCGTCACCCGATCCCGCCCCCGTATTCAGCACAGCCACCGCACACACCTCCCCGGTCGACTCGATGGCCACAAGCCGATTCTCGAACCCATCTAGGCGCCTTGATATGCTGGCCACGTCCAGGCTGACGCACAACATGTTCTCTTGCAGTTTGGTCATCATCTCCATCATCCACATCATTGGGTCTGCGTTGCCGGCATCCTCCTGCTCGTTTTCTGTCGTTGGATCGCCCCTCACCTCTGAAACCATATCGCTGATGAAGGATGAGACACAGGCTCTGATACCACTTTGATGTAGTGGGTACCGGCTGGATCTTTCCTTGACGTCGGTTGTCGAAAACATGACTCTCGTGTTCGTGTAATGCTCAGAAAATGAAAAAAAAGGCCCACCGAAACAATGGGGGCGTGTTTTATTCAATGGAAACTTCAAGGGACAATAAGAATACAAACTAAAAAAAAGGAATCAGACAACTAATTGAAATACTGAAAAGCAAAAGGGAAAAGGACGGCTGGAAGAAAACAAAACAGGAAAACGTAAAAGGCTGCTCCTCTTCAAAATTTGTGTCCACTGCACGCAACCCTAGGGGGCTTTTAAAAGCCTCATTTGGATCCGGGTCTGGGTCCATCCTGCCCTACATCAGAAAGCATGTAAAAGAGTTCCAAACTTGGTAAAAAATATGACAATTGCATCATGTCAAGAGATGGAGAAACCAACCAAGAGGGGTAATATCACTTCTTACATGGATGCAACAAGTGGACAAGGGAGCAGTTCATCACTAGGTACGATTTTTAGCAAGCCTCTTTCTTCTTCATTAGGGGTCATTCAAAAGAAAAATGCTTGGAATGTGGAAAAAACAAGAAAAGGAACATATTGATAGGAACAATCTGCCTTTTAATTTGTTAAGATCTCTAGAGTTCAAAATTTTGCTTATTGTAATTGGTAATCATGGCCTTGGTTATGTGCCAAGTAGTGAGACTAACAAAAATGTTGGATGAGGCAAAACAAAAAGTTTTCAAATATATAGAAAATGTTAAATCTTCTTTGTCTACTATTGGGTGCACTTTTATGTTATTTATTTCGAAGGATACCATTAGAAATAGGTTCTACATAAACCTACTGGTCAGTTCTCCAAGTGGTACAGTTTTCATGAAGTCAGATGTTGTAGAAGGAAAAATCAAATATGCATATTTTATTGTTGATTTCTTAGCTCCTACTATAGAAGAGATTCATGTCATCAAAATTGTGACCAATAATGGGAGCAACTACAAAAAAGCAAGACGTATTCTCAAATATAAGTTTTTCAACATATTCAAAACATCATGTGTTGCACATGGGATTGATTTAATGTTGGAAGATATTGATAAATTGCTCAATGTATTTGGTATTATGGCTGATGCTATGATGATTGTAAAATTCATCTACAACAAGTAACTTATTTTAGACATAATGAGAACCCATACTAAGGGAAGAAAAGTGCAATGGCTTGGTGTCACAAGATTTGCTTATGATTTTAGATGCTTGAAATCAGTCTTGACACAAGAAGAAAGTCTTAGATTTATGGTTGCCTCATCTGAATAGAGAAAGTTAGACGTTACCAAGGAGGGTGAAGGGAGTGGCGTGACATCATACACAATTCAAGGGAAAGATTTTTGGAAAAATGGGGACATTATTATGGTTGTAGAGCCATTGGTTAGAGTTTTAATAATGACTGCTGGAGAAAGAGCATCAATTAGTTATTTGTAGGAGACATTAGGTTGAGCAAAAAAATTTATCAAAAGAGTTCTTGATGATGAAATCAACAAGTATAAGGTGTATTGGGATATCATTGACAAGAGGTGGAGTAAGCTTGTGCACAACCCTTTTAACTTTTTATCCTTTTCAGGGCTATGGTTGGAAGTCTAATCTTTACTGTCTAGTCTAGTGCAATGCTTAAGATCAATAATTTCCTGTATATTTAGGTTGTTTGTCATGTTGTTTATGTCATATTATGGCTCCTTTGCTTTATATCTTTTTTTTTGTTTTATTTTTTAAATCCAGAGATTTTCTCAAGATTTATTGAAAAACCCATAATATCTCGATATTATACCTCGCCGAGATATAGCCGACACCTATATTTGTGACTGCTCCTAGCACACGATATTTCTTTTTGAATCTCTACCTCATGGTAGCCATATAATCTGAACCTACCCAGGTTGAGTCTTGCACCTCTAATGCTTTCCATTTTCCAGTGCTTTGTGCATTTCGTATGCTTTTGTTTCTTTTGTGCAATCATCATTTGTTTTGCGCTTATTCTTTTTTTCATTTCTTCAGGATTTTCACAAAATTTTCACATGATGCTTTCAAGACTAGGTTTTAAAAGATTTTCCTGTTTTTATTTTCTTAGGTATTTAAAATTGGACACCAACATGGTTCCTTAGTTACACAAATATCTAAAAGCTTGACTATAGGAAGCATGGACAAAGCGTGTGGGAAGCATAAAAGTGTGGGAGAATTGAAATTTTCATAAAGTTTTGGAAGCGAGGAGCGCGCTTCCAAAAAACTCATTTTCGGAAGCATGCTTCCTGCTTACCTAAGAAGCTATGTCACAGGGACTTGGCCAACTAGGTGCCGCACCCGCGTCGATGCGACGTGATGGGGTGCGCGTGCGGCATCCGGTGCGGTCAACGCACTCAGGGTCATTTATGTCCAACTTTTGGTCTTTATATATATATATATATATATATATATATATATATATATATATATATATATATATATATATTGCCACACCCCTGCCCCCAAGTTTTTTAAAGTGCCGCACCCCCGCACTCGCACCCGCACCCATGTGACATAGCTAAGAAGCTTCCGGTAACTTTGGTTTACATAATATTTCTTGGGTTGCACTCAATAATTAATTATGAACTAGTTGGATGGTTTCGCCTTTCTGAAACTCTGTTAATCTTGTTTAATAAACATGCACTTTTTGCCTGTCAGGTCTTGTTAGAAAGGTACTTGAACCCCATTTTCATAAGGAAAATAATTTCTGCCCTATGAAATCAGGTTGAGGGAAGTTACACAATTTTATGCTGCACTTGTAAGGTAGCATTGGAAACTTTCTATGCTAATTCCCTGAGTGCTCCTGACATTACACAAACTCAAAGCCATGATGTTTGTGTTGACTTTTATCCTTTTTTCAACCCTTAATGACAAAAAAGGCACATCACTAAAAGTATAAAAGAGGGCATACTATTTTCATGGTAAGATGGAGAAATGAACATTCCTTTTGTTCCAGTTGAAATTTATGGTGGTTTTGGTCTGTTCAGCTTTGTCCTTATGACATATGGTTATGTTAATTTTTTGTCCATTTTTGTTGTTTAACCCATCCTGCATGTTTTTCAGTACCTAAGTTCTCACGCCCATGGTGTTTCTACATCTACGGTGCCCATGGTGCAGCAGCAACAGGTGGCACCAATGTACCCACAACCTGCTGGAGTCCATTTGCATCAATATCCAAATTTCATCCCTTACCGGCAGCTTTTATCACCGTTATATGTGTCACCTATGGCAATGCCTAGTTTTTCTGGCAGCCCTGGTTATCCTCATACACCAGCGGGCAGCAGTTACCTAATAATGCCAGGGGGGAGCTCACACCTTGCTCCAGGTGGTGTGAAATATGCACCTGCACAGTATAAGCCCATTCCTGCTGCTACTCCAATAGGCTATGGAAGTTACACTAATCCAGCTGGATATGCAATCACAACACCAAGTGGCACTGCTGGTGCGGAGGATCTATCCAGAATCAAATACAAAGAGAACAGTCTATATGTTCCAAATCCACAGGTAAATTTTATTAATTTATTATAATATTTCTTTTGACTCCTGAATTTGGCCTAGTAACCTACCCTGTTGTACAAAAGTGGATGAAATGCTGTTTGTTTGTTGAGGGCTTTGATAAATTCTTCCACAGGAAATAGGAGACACCTGAGAAATCCAAAACAGATTACAGAGTAAAATTTATTTTCTTTAGATATCAAGTCTTTTTGTTTGGATTTATGATATATTTGGATCAGTTAAGTTATGCTGGATTCTCAGGCTTGAATCCTGCCATGGCTATCCTCCAATCTGGCTAAGGAAGAATATATTGGATACTGCTCTTATCCAAGGTTGCCAAAGAGGAAAGTAGAATCAACAAACAATGTGCAAAGTGGAAATGAGAAACAAGGCTTTTTAGGCCCATGTGAAATGGGAAATGAAATGATAGGAATGCTTGAGATGTCAGTTAGGATGATTTTTAGAATTCAGAAATAAAGAGTTGAAATTGTCATACCATATAATAATATTAACGTCTTGAGTTCAAATAAAAACCATTACTCACCACTGTTTTAAACTTTTACAACAACAACAACAACTACGCCTTCATCCCAAAACAATTGGGGTCACCACTGTTTTAAAACTTTAATAGCAATTAAATAGCAAATAGCATATAAAATTTAGCGTAATGAATATTTGAGTTATATGTGCAAGAGTACATAATAGTGTACACATTCTTCCTGTAATTAGAAGCAAATCTTACATGTTTTACCTTGTTTAAAATTGAGTTACCTAAAATACCTCTGATTTTAATAAAAATGCATCTTTTTATTTATTAAAAAAATATATATGTTAGTGTTTGTAACTTGTGCTTCCCATAAAAATAAATAATGAGCTTCACAAGCGCTTAATTTCTTGATTTCAAAGCAGTTACCTGATAAGTGAGCTTCCATGGATGTGTAGAGGCTTCCAACAACCATGCTTCTACCTATATAGCGTTTTCAAAAGAATCATTTTGAGCTATATTAGACATGGTTTAAATTAGTGGCTGGGGAACCTATTGAGTTATTGATTAAAAAAGACTTGAAGTTTGAGAGATAAATAATTGATCTTCAGCTTTTGTCAATAATGACAGGCTGATAGTGGCTTGATTTGAGCTGAAACATACTTTTGGGGGCTAAAATCATTGGTCCATATTGAACTACATTGTCAAAAGAATCATTTTGGTCTATATTAGACATGATTGAAATTAGTGGCTGGGGAACCTATTGAGTTATTGATTAAAAAAGACTTGAAGTTTGAGAAAGATAAATAATTGTTCTTCAGCTTTTGTCAATAATGACAGGCTAATAGTGGCTTGATTTGAGCTGAAACATACTTTTGGGAGCTGAAATCATTGGTCCATATTGAACTGCATTG
Source organism: Nuphar pumila (assembly GCF_984573655.1). Taxonomy (NCBI): domain Eukaryota; kingdom Viridiplantae; phylum Streptophyta; class Magnoliopsida; order Nymphaeales; family Nymphaeaceae; genus Nuphar; species Nuphar pumila. The sequence goes on from NC_143265.1 coordinate 69,491,161, forward strand.
TCCTTCCTGAAGGGGATGTGTTCATCTATTCTAGTTTAAGCCACAAATATTAAGATCATTTTGCTCTATGGGATGTATCTTTCAGATATTGGAGTTTTTTTATTGACTTTAAACTAGCTAATCTTAATTCTTGAACATTAGTTGTAAAATATTTAATGTGCATAATGTATAAGGTATTATCATTAACATAATCTGATTTAGACCTGTTACCCTGTTGAATACAGTGTATAAGGTTGTGGCCAAATCAGCTAAAGAAGGTTATTGGAGGAATCATTTCCCATAACCAATATGGATTCATTCCTGGAAGAAGGATGCATGAATGTAGCATCATTGCAAATGAGGCCATTCATGCTACAAAGGCAACGAAATGCCGTCATTCATCCTTAAAGTAGGCATGGACAAAGCATTTGACTCAGTAAGCCAGGACTTTTTATTTTATTGCCTTCAGGAGATGGCCTTTGGGGATTGACAGAGAAGGTGAATTAAAGGTCTATTGGAATCAGCCTCTACAGTTTTCATGAATGACTCAAAGTTCAAAGTTTCAAACCCATCTTGGGGTTGTGCCGAGGAGACCCTTTATCCTCTTTGTTGTTTGACATTGTGTGAAAAGGTCCTAGCCTGTTACTTTCTAAAGCAGTTTAGGAAATTATATTAAAGGTTTTCCCTTGCTGGGTATGAAAGGTCTGAGAGGGTAGAACATGTTGAAATTAGGTTTGAAGATAAATGCAGCAAGTTTATGATCCCTTTTAGCACTAAGGAAGGCGCCAAGGAATTGGCTCTTTTAATCTTAAAGTACATTCAAGGTGATTTGCCTACTGAATATTTAGGTATACCACTCATTAAAGGTATATCCCTGAATGCTCATTAGAATATGGTGGAGGATAAGGCAATGCAAAAATTACGAAATTGGAAAGCCAGGTAGGTATCCTTTGCAGAAGCCTTGTATTTAATACCTTCCTACTTGACGTTTTTATATAATCTTCCTAAGAAAAATGACAAGAGGTTGATTTGGCACCTCAGAAATTTCCTTTGGAAAGGAATTCATGATAGTCCCATAAGCTTCATAGAGTGACACAACATTGCCTAGGAGTAGAGGGGGTCTTAGCATGAGAAAACATGAATATGACTCATTTTAAATTGGTGGTGACAGACAGCTGGATATTTGGTGGGCAAAGTTCATAAAGCGGAAACATGGTATGGTTGGATGACCCTGAAATTGGAAAGAGTGGGCCAATTGGAAAGGGGGATCTGGGATTTGGCGGGGTTGGTCAAATAATTCAATGTTTTCCTGGAGATAATCAATGTCAGTCTGGGAAACATCCGAGCTACTGCATTCTGGCACAACATTTGGCTGCTTGACGCCTCTCTGTACAACTGCTTTCCAAGGCTTTAAAAGCTGGACACATAAAGACACAAATTTCAAATTGCTGTATTGACATGGATGGTTGGAAGGTAGGAGGGAGGCGTCATCAAAGTATTGTTGGAAGCTGAAATGCTCCTGTCATTGCTGCATCTATGGCAACTCTCAGAAATACCCGACTTTCTGATATCAGGACGTTCTAAACTAGATGTTTTCTTAGTCACATTTTGTTAGTTAGCACTCTCACCTCTAGGTAATTTTCCTTTTACAACAAACTTTGAGTGTCAAGAATGTCACAAGAGCAGACATTTTTCATTGGTTGGTGTTGAAAAAAAGAGCCTTGATTGCCAGGAGTGCTCTTCTCATTTGGTAGGGTTAACTCGTCTTTGGCAAACAGATGTCTTTTATGTCTCAAGGTTGAGGCGGACGTTCAACGCCTATTTTGGAATTGCCTATGCTTTCAGTTCCTGTATAATTTGGCTGGGTCAGATTTCAAGACAAGTTATATTGTGAAGTCAGCAACCTGAGATATAATGCTGATGCAGATAGTGAGTAGGAAGGGAAAGAGGTGGCAGATCATTTAGAGATGGTGGTTATACCTTGCCTGGTGGCTTGTATGGAAGGGGAAAAATTGTAGAATCATTCATGCTTTGTTGTTCCTGTGACTCGTCACAGTTTTTGCTTTTAATAAAATTTCCCATTCATTCCAAGAAAAAAGACATTGCAACGATGCTCACCTATGTCACACGGACTCTTCTAAAAGGGCACCGCACCCGCACCCGCACCCAGGTGGGTGCGACACTTGGACACAGCTTCCTTTATGTTAGGTGAAGTCAACCACACTGAGGTCCATTTCTATCCAAAAGTAGATTCAGTTAACCCTAATCAAGTCCATTTTTATCTATATTATATATATATAAATACATAAATGTACACAAATACACAGTGTTAACTTAAAACTGTTATATATATATATATATATATATATATATATATATATATATATATATATATATATATATATATATATATATATATCCTTCCGGCACCCTCGCACCCAAGATTTTTTAAAGTGCTGTATTGCCGCATCCGCACCCACACCTATGTGACATTGATGCTCACATATCTATGAGCTTATGATGTTGACTGTCCACCTTTAGAATTGGGTTGGCGTGGTTTGATACTTTTGATACCTAATGTTTTATGAAATGTCAATCCTACTGTGTGTACACTATCTGATTTTCAAGTACTGTTGTCTAGAGTCTCCAGATTATGTGCTTGTCTGATCTATACAATCCTCATCATGTTTCATTCTTGTTAGCTTGCATTTGTACTCGGATTTCACTGCCATGTTTATTATGTCAAGTACTTTTAACATGGTAAAGCTTATGCAAATGTACAGTTCCTGTCTTCTTGTCTGTGCCTGGGTAATACAGGTGGAAGTTCCCTCGATGGCCATTTCTTTTAAAGAGTAGATTGAATTGTGTTCATGCCATTTGAAAGTTGGAGGTTTACCTAAAACAATTTTCTCACGGCTGATAGATTTTTGTCATTGTTATTAACATTTCCTGTGTTGCCAGTTACCAGGAATCTGTGGTTGATATATCTGCATTCCTGCTTACTCATGTGCAAACAACTTAGCATTTTTCAGCCCTGGTAACTTGTTGTTTTTGCACTTGTGCATCACAATGATTAATGTGGCACAGACTTTTATAACAGGCTGAGAGCTCAGAGTTATGGATTCAGACGCCCCGGGAAATTTCAGGCTTGCAGTCACCTCCATATTATAATCTATCAGGACAAGTGCCACAAGCGGGTTACATGCCCTCTCATACAGGTCATGCATCATTCAATGCTCCACAATCTTCACATGTACCTTTTGCCAACATGTACCATCCTTCGCAGCCAGCAGCGCATCACTTGGTGCACCAGCAGTTGCCAGGAATGGGTGGTATGGCTGGGGCGTCTGGTTCTCAGGTTGGAACCTATCAGCAACCGCAACTGGGCCATCTGAATTGGGGCAATAATTTCTGATTGCCAATCATCCAACCTTTTATAGATTATGGCAGAAAGGGACTGCCATGGGAAACATTCTGTAATGAAAAATCATGTTTAATATCTTCTTAAGTCATGCCAATTCGGTCTCCTCTGTCCTGTACTCCCCTCCCCACATTTACCACATTCACATGCAGGCCCAATTACTTTCATGGAAAAGCAAAATGAAATCCTGATCCATTTTGAAGTACGTGAACCTAGAGTACAGCTTTCTACCTACAGTATAGGGAGACCCACCAAATTTATTGCATTGACAGAATGATTTAGAGTGATGTAGTGACTATGGCTGGTTAGGATGCTGATGTTGGTGCTGTAGATTTGGGGGAATGCTACTGCTAAGTAGTTGAAAGAGTTGATGGAGAGATTCTGCATATACCCGTTTTATAGTGGTCTTTTGCGTATAGAAGCTTAACCAATTTCTTTGGCAAAAAAAAAATGGAGTTGATTAAAGGTGGTACGAGTTTTGATGCCTAGCAATACCTTGATTTGAGTGCTTATGGTGTTCTTTCACCATTGGAAGCCCATCGACCTGATAGTGTTAATTTGCATTCTTTTTGATGGACTAAATTAGTAGGGATATTTTAATTGCCACCGGCTGCTGGAAATATCCATTCCATTTTAAAGATATTAGGATTCTCCGCAATTATGTAAAAATTTTGAGGTAGTCTTATTCCACTTTAATGTGCGTATCGTTTTCATTACTTTGGGCGCGCATTTGGGTAAGGGTTACATTTTCACATGGTCAATCACACGCAAAAATGAATCATATTATTAGGGCTGGTAAACTAGCTCAACAGAGGTTGTTCAAGCTTGAATCTTTTCTTGTGTCTAGCCAACCGAAGCTTGAGCACATGAAAATCCTGAGCTAAGAGATGGACGAGCAAGTTCATTTACAAAAAACTTATATTTTTTAAAAGTAAAAACAATAAAATTTAGATCCTAAACCTACTAAGCCAAGCTTAAACTAGCACATTTACAAAATAAAACTTATAAGCAATAGGATTTGAGCTCTAAACTTATTGTTTGCAGACCAAGCACTTCAACCATATTCATTCTATAATTTAAAATCTATGTAAAAACTATTTGTTATTAACAAATGAGTCTAAACTAGCCGTAACTAACATTGGTTGTTAGTATGCCTATTCCAAGAGTTTTAGTGAGCGCTTTGCGAGCCGAGCATGAGCTGAGCCACGAGTAGCTCATCTCATTTTCCTGCCCTACGTCTTATGCAGAATCTCATCAATTAGTTTCTTATTTTGACACTACAAGACAAGACGTGATCTAATTTGGTAGGTCTATAATCTAAGCCTTGTTCAAGTTGAAATTAACTGAAAACACAGTCACAAACCTATATAGGTTGGATTAAAAATCTTGTTGATATTGTCTTTGGATGAGTGGATAGTCGATCCAAAGCGAAATCCCATTCTCAACTTCATTGACATATATCTGATGTGATGATACCTGGATTATCGCGTCTGCCCTTCAACAAGCAAACTAAAAAAAGGAAGGGAAGATATAATGAAGCGGGCAAGTCAATATTGGAAGAAGCAGAGCAGGTTGTTCCATTTATCTACTTTTCAAAACATTACAGCCAACGACACTATTTGGTAACATACAACCACTCTCAGACAGAGTACATGTTTTCATAACAAGATACGGTCATTTTGCGACGATCCTACCAAAAGAGGCCATTTCTTCCCGTTGAGAGCCGTCCCACCTATTTCTGCTCCGCGAACGGACACCGGGGCGTCTTTTAAGGCGCCGGGGGTGGTGGCGGAGAAACGTAATGTATGATGGGATAAGGGTGGTAGTAAGGAGGCGGTGGATGTTTATGCTTGTGGGAAATATGTGGTGGCGAGGGCGGTGGTGGTGAAGATTTGTGGTGATGGAGTAATGGAGGTGGATGTTTGTGTTTGTGCATGGGTGGTGCCGGTGTCGGTGGTGGTGGATACTTATGCTTGTGCGTGTGGCTCGGAGGAGGAGGAGGTGGGGGTGATGGCGGAGATTTATATGTGTAAATGGGTGGAGTTGGTGGTGGAGGTTTGAGCTCATGAGTAGGTGGAGGAGGAGATATATTAGAGCACAGCCCTGGTGGTGGTGGTGGTGGGGATGGGTAGTGGTGGGAGGGAAAGGGCGGTGGAGGAAAGGGAAGGCTTGGGGTGGGAGAGCCACGCCATGGACTATGGTGATGATGCTCTGCCCTGGTGGTGCAACCAAGGAGGAGGAGGAGGAGGAGGAGGAAAATGGCCAAGGGGAGGCGGAGCAACCACACCATATTGGCGGTCGGTTGGTGGGAACACCGGGAGGGGTCGATTGGGTTTTATAACCGGAGTCCGGTCGCTCACTGTGGGGTACCATTCAGTGAACAGCAGAAAGGTAAAGTCGCAAAAGAGAGTCCACGCCATCAGTTCTTGCCAGCCTTGGCACGCGCGAGTCGTTTCGTTTTTCGAACCGGTTCGCTTGCATGGGCTTGATACATGAAACCCATTCGCTTAGGAGGAGTATAATTGTTGTTAAATATATTATTTTATCATAAAATCTAAGTATATGATACATATTTTTTATTAAAAAACTTTAAAAAGTGGCATTTGGGTACAAAAATATAAATTCTACCTACTCTTTTTGTTGCTTTTACTTTTGTTTGGTTGTTACTCTGTGTTTCCCCCAATACTTCACAATTTATGCCTTAAGGCACCTTTTGTCAAATCAAGATGCCTATTTACTCTAGTATGTAGGTTCCTAGTGCACGAGCATATAACAAAGTTTCAAGTTTCCTGAAGTGAGTAATCTGTGAGTGTGTGATGTAAATCGAGAGAGCTCAATTTATGAAAAAAATGTACGTTACAATACTCTTGTGCACAAAAAACTCATGAAAACAAGAAAAATACGAGAAAAAGAAAAGAAAATAGAAAATAAAAAGAGAATAAGAGATCAAAGGAAAATAGTAATTGATTGATCTCATTCAATTGTTTGTTTACAGAGATCTCTCATCTATAAATATATGAGATTTTACTTAATTTTAATTGAAATAAATTACCCAATATGATAAACTTCTAAAAAAATAAAATTTATCCTAAAAATATGAATATGATATAATGATCCAAACTTAAAAACCAAAATAGAAATCTAAAATGAAAATTGATTCAAATGGATCCTTGTGAACCCGAGTCTCTTGCTATGCGCCTGCATCAGAGTGTTCCAGGTGTTCGGGTTACGGGCACTTGAGTACTTAATTATGAAGCCCACCAATGAAGGCATCCACACATCGGGTGAAAGTTGAAACGGGGCTTGTTGAGACAAGTACTAGCCTCCCTCATCAAGCAAAATGATAGGAAAAAACAAAAGGGAAATTTTGTTTAGAGGAGTAGGTTTGCCTAATAGTTCAATGAGTCTTACATTTAAAAGATAAAAAAGAAAAAGAAGAAGCAATGCTTTAGGACTCAACTTTTCACTGAAACTATGAAATAAGCTTGAATTCGAACAACAATTTCTCATAAGGTATGATAAAACTTCCAAACTGCATCTGTTACATAATAAAATAGGCAAAACACACATTTTCAAACCAAAAGTGAATAATGATTCTACTTTGCAATTTCAGTAAAAAGTTGGACTCTAAAATGTCTCGTGTACGACTCTCTTTGAAAAATCAGGCAAAAATTAGAATTCAAATGGATTTTGCCCAAAAGAAAACTAGATACATCATGAACAGTTCAGCAAAAATAAACACAATCCATAAACTAGGATAAAGCACAGCAGATCTAGTACTCAGCAAAGAAGAAATCCCCACCCCACTCGAATTTGGATCAGGTGCAATCACATTGCACAAAGTGCATGTGCTGGCCACCACCCATAAGCTGTTGGGCACCACAGCTCTCTCTCTCTCTCAAGAGAGAGAGAGAGAGAGAGAGAGAGAGAGAGAGAGAGAGAGAGAGAGAGAGAGAGAGAGAGGTAACGTGGTGAGCATGTGCTTAACCATAACACCACCGGAATCGACAGTCCATACTCCACACAGTGAGCTTGAACATGTACTTCCAGTATGTTAATATGTTATGGTTTAAGTATATCCATATTGTATATCTTATAAGCAATAAAGTACCAAGCCTTGTCACATAATCCATAAAGGAGAAAGCAAAAGAAAGCATGAGTTGGTTCACCACATGCACTCTGAAATGCTTCGTAGGATATCTCCTTTTTACTCCAAAGCTTGTATCACCTGATATTAACATAAGGTTTCTTTGATAAGTTATTTTATGTCTTATTGCATTAAAATGTGATTTGGAATCTCATGCAAATGAGAAAATGAATCTCATTTGCACAGCTAACCAAACACGTGATTTGGAATGTCATGCAAATGAGAAATGGAATGTTAATCACATTTGAAGTGAATCTCATGTTATTCCAAATCACATGGTGGAATATGTTATTTGAAATCATGACCTCATATCACATTCACATGAGATGCAATATGATTACTTCTCTGGTTAGAAAGAAAAGGAAATTCCTTCATGGGATTTTTAGCAAAAAAGTTCACTCATTCAGCTAGAGAGGACTTGATGCACGGGCCTGATCCGAATCCGAATCTGAATTGTGTTTATTCAATCCAAATCTGAATAAGATTTGACAATATAAGACTGAATCCGGATACAAAGTATATAGTGATACTGAATCTGGTAAAGGAAGACCAAAGTCAAGGTTTTCACATGTAAATTTTGCAAATAAATTAGATTAGATCCAGATCTAAACCCAAGTCCAATATAAAACTCTGATCCAAATGTGTAAATCTGAACCTGATCTGAACACCCTTTCGGATCATAATTTAATTATCCGTATCCAGAAATAGTGTCGGATTTACACCAGAAGTCTGCTCAAACCCAATCCGTTTGCCCTCCTATGGGGGATCCTACCACATATCGAAACTAGATATCTACCTTAAAAGATTAAAAAAACAACAACTGTTTTTATTGGAAGGCCACCTCCATGTTGACAACACAATGATAATAATTATGGTGATAATAGTGATAAATTATTATTCAGTTTATTACTTCAAAAATAACAGTAACGGCGGATGACGACTCACCTAATCAACAATAAGATACATAAGTTCGAGTGCTTGAAAAATATCTGAGTTGTATAAATTGGCAATTTTTTCAACAGAGAAAGCTGGGGTTAGGCATAGTGACAAACTTTTTTATCGGCAAAATCTCATTTTTCAAAAACTTGCGAGAAATTGAATTTTTTTCGTAAATCTCGCATTTTTTTTCGGCAAAATCTCGGCAAAGAAAAATAAATTTAAAAGTATTTTTTATAAGAAAATATTAATAAAAAATTTTAAAAAATAAAAATACATGGGTTTTTCAGGATAAATAGCCATTTAAAACATAAATATCACATTTAAATAGCAGTATTTATGTTTTTTCATAAATCACACAATATTTTGAAAATCTCGTGAGAAATTGCCATTTCAAACTTTCAAGCAATTTCTCGCGATATTATCACAAGATTTTCATAAATCTCGCGAAATTTATTACTATGGGCAGACCCCTACCGTTATACAACTGTATCATTGGATTCGAACTTGCAACATCCCAACACAAGGTGAGAAGCACTAACTGCTCCTGCCAGCCCGCCCCTCCTTGATTGTATAAATTGGCATTACTCAGCTATAAGAAATGAAGGGAAAAAAAGCAAAAGAAAAAGGAAAAGTAAAAGAAAAGAATTAAGTAAAAAAGGAAAAGGAAAATGAAAGAATGAGTGAAAAGCTAAGAGCAGACAATAAAACATGATTCATGGAATTCGTCAAGGGCGCATTTGAATGCCCTCCCTCAACAAAAAAAGAAAAGACATAAAAAGGCCCATTTGAATGACAGACCCATTGGCATCCAGAATGCCCCCACTTTGGCAACAGCAGATCAGGTGCAATGGAGTTGCACACTTTGAGTGTGCAGCTGCACCCGACTGGCTTTTGAGATACATCCTCTCAGATGTGGGGCCCATCAGAAGATATGGAGGGCAGATACGGTGCCTGCACACTAAAGTGTGCAATGTGATTGCACCTGATCTGCCGTCCACTTTGGCAGGACTTCCACGCCCGGTTTTACTTTCACTTCAAACTTAGCAAATAAAAGATTGTGCACTGACTTTGGCCTCCTAAAAAAAAGTAAAGGTGGTGGTGGTGAGATGAGGCTTCAAGGGAATATTTTGCAGGTCAGGAAGCATGCCAAAAGCGTCACCTGTAAAAAGAAGGGATTAAAACAAAACAAACGATGCCTGGATTTAGGGCTGGTAAATGAGACCATAGTGACACATTTTTTTTCGGCAAAATGTCGTTTGTCAAAAACTCGTGAGAAATTGAAAACTTTTCATAAATCTTGCATTTTTTGTCAAAATCTTGGCAATAAAAAAATAAATAAATAATCTAAAAAATAGTTTTTATAAGAAAATATTAATAAAATTATTTAAAAATAAAAATACACTATTTTTTCAAGATAAATAGCCGTTTAAAATGTAAATATCACGTTTAAATCATTGTATTTATGTTTTTTTTAATAAATCTCATGATATTTTGAAAATCTCATGAGAAATTGCCGTTTTAGACTTTCAGGCAATTTCTCGCGATATTATCGCAAAATTTTCATAAATCTCACGATATTTTGTTACACAGAATGAGACGAACAAACCGAACAGGTCATGTTCTCGCTCAGCTCATTTACCAGTGGATGGAACTCATCCTATGTCAAATGATGGGATCCTTAATTAATCCACACTGAATAGAGCAATAGATTTATTTAAAAGAATGAAATAAAAGCATGCACTACCAACACGTCTGTACATGAAAACAATTGTAATAGAGAGAGAGGGGTATTGTCGGACGCGCCCACCGTGTCCATTTGATTTTTTTAGCGATTTTTGAGCTTTGGTGGCGATCTTGACAGCCCTCTAAAGCTCTTGGGAAAAAAATTCTTTTAGCGGCGGTTGTGACTGTGCTAAAGGTCCCTTTTTTACAAAAAATGATGTTTTCACCACTAATCTTGCCTGCCCAGCGGCAAAAAACCGTTTGAGGATGCTACACTCGTGTGTGTGTGTGTGTGTGTGTGTGTGTGTGCGCGCGCACGCACGTCAATATTAGTTACTAAGCCATTGAGTTGAAATCATTCTTCAAAAATTTTAATTTTTTTGTAAATCAAATGTTGTAGATGTGATCTACATGGTCTGTTTAGTAGGAAACTTATTTTGAACCATGTGATTATAACAAGTAATTAGGCTTTTAATGGGATTGAAAAATAAACGTGTGCTAAAATTTTATAACTTAAAAAATCTCATTTTTACATTACAAAAGCATGAGGCTTGATCCTTAGCAAAACAAACCATGTTGATACAAATTTCTACCTCTATAGTTCCTTGCCTTCATTAGTAGCAAATATTATCCCTATATATAATGGTAATGTTTGCTACCTTTAGGTAAGAAACTCTTTACTGAAAAATATAATATTTTTTTTATCTTTTCAGGCTTTTTTCTCATATGACTTTTCAGATGTGATTTACATATTAAGTAGAAATTGACCTTTGGATCATGTTGTTTTTCTTAAGTATATGTCAGATTTTATGAGGGTCGAAAAATCAACTTCTTACAATGTACCAATTTTTTAAACCTCAGTAAAATATAATTTTTACATTGAAAAATTATGTTCTAAGGCTCATTCTTACTATTTTGACCCTGCTGAACACATCCATCAGGTCAGATTTGGTCGACAACACCTCCTCCTGCGAGCTTGGACTTAAGGGGTCATAAGGGTAGCAAATGCTATATATATATATATATATATAGGGTCTGGAAGATCCTACCTATAAACAAAATTACATGGTGGGAATCCAATCAGGATTCATATCCGACCACTGTCTATCCTCTTCAGTGGTGCCCAATCTGGCCAGAGACCCACCAACATCATTAAAACCCTGAGAAACTGAAACAATACCGATCCTGTTAAATCGAAACAACAAACCGACCAATCTGTCCATGACTTCATTGGAGAGACCCCTTCCTTACAAAGGATTGCCGATCAACCTGGATTGATCCCTGCGTGAAGTTTGAATCTTGAGATTGGGTGTACCTGAGATATGATTTAAGATTTTCATCCAAACTTTCCAATCTCTATCCTTGACGCTCGAATCATTGATGGTCCAACCTACTTTCAGATTTCTCGAATTGTATACCCTCCACCTGCCAACGATTTCTGTAAATGCCAAATATATTTACTTTAATCCAATGGAGAGGAAGTGGATACCAGCTTCCCGCATTTCGCCAATGCCATGCGATGGGGTGATCCAAATCCTGAAAGATTCTAAGAACGTGTTCTCTCACGGCCAAGAAACATGTTCTTTGAATTTGCTGCACATTGAAGCTGATGCTCTCAAAGATGATGGAGTTGTGAACGATCCACAGCTTCCAAACAACCACTTGAAAAGCTACCAGCCATGCACTAATGGGGTTTTAATCTAAAGCAACTACGGCACCATCTTTCTAACGAGGCCTCTATATATCGATATGTGAAGGATACACCACTGACCGAACATCCTGCAGATTTGCCTCCATACACGTTGCGATATTCTGCATGTGATGAAAATGTGGTTTACAGATTCCACTCAACTTCTGCATAAACAACGACTGGCCATAGAAAAAACCAACATTTTCAAATGCTCCTGTGATAATAGCCGATCATAACAGGCTAGGCTCAAAATCAGGTGACCGTGGGAAAACTTGGGGTGTTGGTCTGGGGAAAGTTGCAAGCGGTTTTAGTGGAAAACCTATTTGAGCCTGCCCATGAAAACATATTTAATGAGAGTCAATATGCCAGCCGTTACTGCTATTCCAATTCTCAAGTCTATTAGGAAACTTCTTTAATAGATGACCACAATGAGATTGTTTTAGCTGCACTTTAATGAGAGGAAGGCCTAAATATTTAATTGGAAAATTAATGGGTCTTTTGACAATTTGAATGGAATGTATAAGGATTTCTTACGATTAATAAGGTCTGATTTTGCCTCAAAGTCATGGATAATTTTGAAAAAATCATCTAAAGATTGCCTTTGTTGCAGAGAAAAAAGAGAGCGTCATCTGCAAAAAGTGAATGGCTCCAACTAAAGCCCTTCGCTTTCAGACTCTCCATTCACCACCATCGCAAATTTAGGAGCGAAGATACAACGCATAATACAATGGGTCCAGGATTCTGCAAATCCAAAGTGAAGAAAGGTATCCTCCAAGAAGTGTCATTCAACACGATCCTAAGCTTTAGGAAGGTTCCTTTTTAAAGATGATGGAGGGAGACTTGTTATGGCCAAGAAGCAATTAATGCATGTGCAATGACCCTTCAAAATGGGACGAAATTTAGCTAAGAAATGAGCTCCTCCGAAATAAGAATAATATGGGTAGTGTTTATGCGTGTGAGAATCTTACCTTTGACGAAAAAATCTTGAATGGCCACGCAAACATCCTTAAAGATGATGGACTAAAAAGACTGAAAGAAGCTACTTCGAAAACTATCTAAGCTTGGGGAGCTTCTTTGGTCATTGATAGACAAAACTGCATTAGAGTTCTCATCTTCTAAAATGGGTTTGATCTGACTCTCTCCTCACTCGTGACTAGGGGTTCCATGCATGAAGCTTTCAAATACATTAGGGTTAATTGTTGAACAAGAAAATAATTTAGAGATGAAATCTTTGTTGGATTAACCACCACGTGGTGGTTATCCACAATGTAGATTCATCCCCACATCAAGGACGATCTCTTCCGATAAACCTACATAGGATCAAGGGGGAACGGTTACGCAAACCGTTCCCCACCCTATGCCCTATATAAGAGGGTATCATGAGTGACCCTTATCAAGGAGAAGCAGAAGCATCGATAATATGCTACAGAAGGGAATATGTCTACTCACCGGCTGCATTCGAAAGCCTGCGTTCATGGTGCCAACAGCCCGGCTGAGCGGAGATAACCTTTTTGTCCTAAACGACCATCACCCTTCGGCAGCGTTCCTTCTCTGCTCCAGTCGACCCCCACCACCATTAACAGTAGCCCGTCAATGGTTGGCTCAGGTACGCAACACCTCCCCTGTTGATCTACTGTTTTCATAACAATATTTGTGTTTGTTGTGCTTTTCTGTCACAATGCCGGATCAAGGACAACAGGGGAGGTGATTCTGGGATGACCCAACATTTGGGTTATGGGCCCACACCACGCCTCCGTTGAGAGGGCTCGACGGTGTTTTTTCAGTAACTGTCACCATTGGGCGATAGTGTTTTTCGACAGAGCGGAGTCATCGTGGGGCGACGTTGCAGGCAGTCGACAGTAGGTCGTCGTGGGGGCGACATGGTGTCGTCGATAGCCAATGACTGTCGTCGTAGGGCGATAGAGTAAAAAAAATAATAATAATTTGGACCGGCTTACCACCAGATGTGGGGGTTTCAGTCGGGAAGGGCACATCAGCTGCTCCTGTTGCCTTTTCTCCTCGATCAGGGTTCTGTAGAGCCAATGAAGCTGTCGTCGATGACTGTTGAGTCGCCAGAGCACGACAGCGGGCCTGTAATGGCAGGTGTCACCCCATCGTTGAAAGAAAGTGATCGTTGGGTCACTGACGGTGGTGGCAGCCCCGACTTTGCCATCATATTGTCGATAATCATCGGATTGTCGGATCGCCGCAGCCGACGACAACAATCTTCATCTGCATCCGGAGGAGAAAGAGCGAAATAGGGTTTCAGAAAACCCTATTTCATGTTTCAGGTTCTTTTAAAACCAGTTTTGGTTCCTAGGTCCTGGTTTGGATCCAGACCCGCCCCACCCGAATCTGATCCATAAGGTTATTTGGATCAGATTCAAGATTTGGGTGGGGGACCCATTCTAATTCGGTCCATGACCCGCATATTTTTTGGATCCGGATTGGATCCATAACTGGACTGATCCATATCACCCGTCCCGATCCATAAAAGTCTTTTTGGATTTGATCAGATTCTCGGGTAATGGATCCAAAATCCACAGGACCCTGACCCGTTATGTTTTTGGATTCGGGTCGGGTCTCTGAGATCTACTTTGGATCTCTGGAACCACATTCGGTCCATTAAGTTCATTTGGATCGGGTAGAAGTTCAGACCCAGAGCTGATGACCCATACCAACCCATAATATCGATTGGGTTCAGATCCAGATTTAGATCTTCGGGTATCAAATCCCGAATCTGAAAAACATTCTCTGGATCAGATCTGGGTAAGCCGGACCCAGTTGTTTCAGTGACTGATCCAAAATCCGGTTAAAACCAGATTATATGGTTCTCGATCCGTCAGCCTGACAAAATCGGATTCAAATGATCTGTAATAGGGTTCAAACCGGTTCAGCCAGTTTGGCCTATTTTTGAATCGATCCGGATCTCTCTATAACCAGTTCTCAGACAACTGAGACCGGTTCACTGTTTTAGAGACCGGTTCAGAGCATTACAGGCCCGATTCAGTATATTTTAAACTGATTCAAAGCTTCATATGGCCGGTTCATCCAGTTTTCAGATTGGTTCATGGGTCATATGGCCGATTCATCCAGTTTTCAGATTGGTTCATCGGTCATATGGCCGGTTCATCCACTTTTTGGACCGGTTCTTGGGTCATTTGACCGGTTCATCCAGCTTTTAGACCGGTTCGTGGGTCATATGGCGGTTCATCTAGTTTTCAGACCAGTTTGTGGGTCATTTGATCGGTTCATCTAGTTTCCAGACCAGTTTATGGGTCATTTGATCGGTTCATCCAGTTTTCGGACCGGTTTGTGGGTCATATGACCGGTTCATCCAATTTTGGACCATTTCAAGGCGTTGTTTCATATTGGCATTAAGGATAGTTAGATGACTTAGTGTATTCACGTCACCAAAGTGACTGAATACACATATGCCATTAAAGAATTTCAATATTGTTATTCAGTTTAAGCCGATATCAATATTGTACTTAGATTTCGTGAAATGATAAATGACCCAAATGTAGTTTTATCGTGTTTGGAATTTAAGGTAGAATAAGGTAATCATGTCAAGATACATCACATATGTGTATCCAAAGGTACCTTGTGTCGATGGTCTAACTTCACAAGAATTTTAGTTTTACCGAATATAGTCGATAGGCGAAGTGATTTCGTGTGTCGGAGCTCTTACCAAAGTAGGACTCTGATGACCCTCTTCACTCGCCTGAAAATAAGCATATTAAGGACCTTTATTCTTTTGTTTTTTTTATTAAAAGTTTTAGTCTCGTACGAATACCTTTTTGATACATGTCTTTTGTCGTGCAGTTTCTAGTTTTGTGATTTTAGATGGCTCCAGTTGTATTCTCTTTCTAGATGGATCAAATTTTAGTGATTGGAAAGAGATTGTACTTTTTACATTAGGGTATATGGATCTAGATCTGGCCCTAAGGATAGAAGAACCTGCTGCTCTAACTGATCAAAGCATTATTGATCATAAGACTGCTTTTGAGAAGTGGGAGCGCTTAAATAGACTTATCCTATTGCTTTTGCAATCTAAGGTGGCTAAGAACATTCGTAGTGTCATACCACAATGCAGGACAATTAGAGAGTTTTTAAGTGCTATTGAAGAACAATTTGTGAGTTCCAACAAGGCCAGAGTCAGTACCCTGATGTCTAAACTCATATCTATGTAATATACTGGAGGGAGAAGCATTCGCCAGTACATTTTGGAAATGAAGAACAGTGTCTCAGCTAAATGACATGAAGCTCATCATCTCTGATTCTTTCCTAGTGCATTTAGTTCTAGCGTCCTTGGAATACAGACCTTTCAAAATCTCTTACAACACACATAATGATGAATGGATATTCAATAAACTTATGTTCAAGTGTGTTGAAGAAGAAGAGAGATTGAAAGAAGAGAAGGTGCAAAGTGCACATATGGCTTCTCATGTACCCAAGATAGGACTGAAGAAGAATGCATTTAAGAGAAATGCTAGGAAGAAGCCAGTTGGGGATACGTTATCCCAAGGCAAGCAATCTGACTCTACTCCCATAAAGTACTTCTTTTGCAAGAAGGGACACAGGAAGGCAAATTGCATAAAGTACAAGAAGTGATTGGAAAATAGAGGTAATTTGTCATTTGTTTCTCATGAATGTAATTTATTACAAATTCTTGAAAATAGTTGGTGGATTGATTCTGGTGCTACTGTTTATATTTTAAACTGTCTACAGTTGTTCCTGAGCAGAAGGGAACCAACAATACATGAGAAAAACATCTATTCGGAAAACAAGATGTGTTCGCATGCGAAGGGTGTTAGAATCTACAGGATTACTCTAGATACAGGCGTAATTTTAGATCTTCATGATGTCTTTTATATTCCATCATATAGTAGAAACTTAATTTCAATTTTAAAATTGGATAAATTAGGATATTGTTTTAAGTTTGAAAATTCCAAATTGTTCATTTATAGAAATTCAATTGAAATTGGTTCTGCATAAGCTTATGATGGTTTGTATAGACTGAATGTGAAGATCCAAACTCAGGAGTCCCTGACTTTTGAATACACATTAGTTGAAAATAAATATGGCTTGATAAATGATAAATCTTAAATGCTTTGACATCGAAGGTTGGGTCATATCTCTGAAAAGAGAATAAAGAGACTCGTAAATGAAGGGATCTTAAAATCTCTAGATTTTAACGACAATGACCCATGTGTTGATTGCATAAAAGTTAAGCATACAAACACATATAAAGAGGGTGTCAAACACAATATTGAGATATTAGAGATAGTTCACACAGATGTATGTGTACCTTTTACCCCCTGTTACACTGGCAACAAATATTTTGTCACCTTTATTGATGACTATTCTCGGTATATGTATCTCTACTTGATCTTGAAAAATCTGATGTTTTTCAGATGTTTAAAGAATTTAAGAAAGAAGTAGAGAAATAAACCGATAAAGTTATTAAAATAGTCAGGTCTGATAGAGGTGGCGAATATTATGGTAGGTTTATTGAGATATGGCAAAGGGAAGGACCATTAGTGCCATTTCTCAAAGAGGAAGGCATTATGCCTTAATATACCATGCCTGACAGTGCCTATCAGAATGATGTAGCTGAAATGAGAAATTGTATGCTTAAAGAAATGGTCAGAGCTATGTTGAATTATTCAACACTTGCCATGAAGTTGTGGGGTGAAGCCTTAAGGACTGCTGTGCATATTTTGAATAAAGTACCTACAAAATCTGTGCCTAAAACTGCTTATGAGTTGTAGACAAGTATGAAACCATCTTTGTCTTATATGCACATATGGGGATGTCCTGCAGATGCTAAGTTATATAACCCCCACATTAAAGCCTTTGATCCAAGAACAACCAGTAAATATTTTATTGGTTATCCAGAAAGATCAAAAGGGTACAAGTTTTATTGCCCATCCCACTCACCACAGATTGTTGAAATGGATAAGGCCAAATTTCTAGAAGATGGTTCAGAAGGATTAAGTGCACTTCAAAACCTTGGTTTTGAGGAAGTACAAGATCCAGTTTTGTCACCTGTTAAGGAAAACACCGAAAGATACCATATTATTATTCCTAATGATGATGTGGTTGATCATTTGATTGTTGATGCACAAATCCAAAGTGAACCTATTGTGGACAATATGGAAGAGCATGAACAGGATGATCAGATTCAATCTGAACCTGAAGAACGACCTATTTGAAGATCCATAAGAATTAGGAGATCTGCCATACATCATGATTATGTGGTGTACCTTCAGGAGCCTGGTGATTTCATAGACATGGATGATGACCCGTTGACTTTTATGAAAGTTGTGGAAAACAAATAATCTATACACTAGATAGAAGCTATGAAAGAAGAGTTAAACTCTATGTCTAAAAATCAAGTGTGGAATCTTGTTGAGTTACCTAAGGAAGTAAAGCCCGCAGGGTGTAAATAGGTCTTTAAGATCAAGAAGGACTCCAAAGGTAACATAGAGAGACATAAAGCAAGATTGATTGTTAAATGATTCACCTAGATGGAGGGCATTGACTATAATAAGACATTTTCTCTTGTCTCAATTAAGGAGTCAATGAGGATAATTTTGGCCCTTGTAGCTCATTATGACTTAGAGCTACATCAGATGGATGTAAAAAAACGTTTCTCAACGGGGATCTGAATGAAGAGGTATATATGGATCAATCTCTTGGTTTCTCTGAAAATGATTGTCTGGTTTGCAAGTTCAATAAATCAATATATGAACTTAAACAAGCCTCCTGATAGTGGTATATTAAATTTTTCTAAGTCATTGTGACTTTCAGGTTTACAGAAAATATTATTGATCAATGTATATACCTTAAGAAAAGTGAGAGTAAGTTCATTATATTGATGTTTTATGTGGATGGCATTTTACTTACAACCAACGATATAAAGTTGCTTTCAGAGACAAAATAGTTTCTTGCATCATATTTTGATATGAAAGATATGAGTTTGGCTGCTTATGTTCTTGGCATTGAGATTCGTTGAGACAGAGCAAAAGGTTTTCTAGGTCTCTCCCAAAGATCCTATATAAATAAGGTGTTAAAGTGATATGGGATGAAGAATTGTTCTCCTAGTTCAACACCCATATCAAAAAGTGACAAGCTGAGCCTAAAGGATTGTCCACAAGACGATATTGACAAAGCACATATGAGTGCTTATTCATATGCATTCGTTATTGGCAGCTTATAGTACACGCAGACATGTTCTCGATCAGATATTTCTTTTGCAGTAGGGGTGCTTGGCAGATTTCAGTCTAACCCAGACATACCCTATTGGAAGGCTGTCAAGAAAGTCTTGCGGTACTTGCAAGAGACAAAAGACTATATGTTGACGTATCATAAAATTGATCACCTCGAGGTCATTGGCTACTCAGATGCGAACTTAGGAGGATGCTTTGATAGTAGAAAGTGTACTACTGGGTACGTCTTCTTACTTGCTGGAGGCGCGATCTCTTGGAGGAGTGGGAAGGAGACGACCACTGCTGCCCACACCATGGAAGTAGAATTTATAGCATTGTACGAAACTACCTCGCAGGCTATATAGTTAAAGAATTTTATATCACAGTTAAAGGTGATTGATTCCATTGAGAAGTCAATGAAGGTCTACTGTGATAATGAATCTGCGGTGTCCTTTTCGAACAACAACAAAAGTACTACGTCATGTAAGCATATAGAATTGAAGTATTTTATTGTTAAAGAAAGGATGGAGAATCATTTAGTGCATACTGTTAATATTGGTACCAAAGAGATGATCGCTGATCCTCTTACTAAAGGGCTAGCACCAGGTTTATATTACGAACATGTTATGAGGATGGACTTGTTAAACTCTTTTTCACATATGCATATAAATAAAGTGATCACTTTCAGTTCATTGATTCTCGTTATTACTTGTTTGTTATTAATCTCATAAGGATTAGAGATTCAACTAAGGACCTATAAAATAAAATAAAAAGGCCATTCTATTCATCAAGTTATTCCCATAAGGTTTTCTGGTTAAAAGGTTTATCGTCGGATCAAGTGAGAGAATGTTGGATTAACCACCATGATTTACGTGGTGGTTATCTACGATGTGGATTCATCCCCACATCAGGGATGATCTCTTCCGATAAACCTGCATAGGATCAAGGGAGAACAATTACACAAACTGTGCCCCACCCTATGCCCTATATAAGAGGGTATCATGAGTGACCCTTATCAAGGAGAAACATAAGCATTGGTAATCTGCTACAGAAGGGAAGATGTCTACTCACCGACTGCATTCGAAAGCCTGTGTTCGTGGTGGCAGCAGCCCGACTAAGTGAAAATAACCCTTTTGTCCTGAATGACCATCACCCTCCGACAACGTTCTTTCTCTGCTCCAGTCGACCCCCACCATCGTCAACAACAGCCCATCAATGGCTGCCTCAGGTACGCAACACCTCCCCTACTGATCTACTGTTTTCATAACAATATTTGTGTTTGCTGTGCTTTTCTGTCACACTGCAGGATCAAGGACAACAGGGGAGGTGATTCTGGGACGACCCAACAATCTTATGCTTCTCTAAATATATCCTCCTATCCCACAACACTGGAGCCATCCTCCCTTTGAAACCAATGAATTTGTTTGCTTTCCATATTCCTATTAGTCACGAGGTAAAAAAAGTGTGTTTTGATCCTTCTTTTTAAGCCATTGACATCGTGACTTTTGCCGCCAATTGGCTTCCTCCAATTTGAGAATGTTAGAGAGTTCATCTTGAAGGTGAAGTTCTTTATCAATAGCAAATGAGTTTTCCTGGTCAACCTGTTGTTGCGGATTTGAAATTGCCTCGTGTGATCTTTCTGAACCCATAGATCCCTTACTATGTTCTTGTTCCATTCTCGAAGATGACAATGAATTACTGATAACTTCGATGCCACGCAAAACATGGGATAACCTACTATCTCAGTAGACCACGCGCTCTTGACCACTTCGTGGCAGCCAGGGACAAGTTCCCATGATGAAAAATATTTGAACGGTCATGACACCTTGATTAGATGGTTCGTTGCAAAGAAGAAAGTATTATGATCCGAAACCGATTTCAGGAGCATAGTTAACGAGGACAGAACTCCTACTGAAGCAGACATGGCATTCAATGCTTTTTTCGCTTGCATTAACGAGTTTTTTGCCATAACATCATCTGGGGTGCCATCGAATATTGGAGATTGCATTCTTGAACCTTTTCGGTCCAAGAAGTAACACCCATAATAACAGTCTGAGGCTGACCCTGCTTTACATGCGTAGTCTGCAGTAACTCGTATAGGATTCGGTCAGTAGTGTACTCATGAAGTACTCCTGTGTTCACTCTCTGCTTCGTAATTGTGTGGAACATAGCTACCAAATATGCGGGATGAATGAGGTGTGGGAGCGTCAAAAGCCCCCAATTTGTAT